>NC_066601.1:1427500-1532500 GCF_905475345.1 Vespula vulgaris | reverse complement strand
CGATACCAGCAGACAGTGTCGAGTTTTCTCGAAGATCATGCAAGAAGATTTCTTGACGAGCCCGCAAAACGCATTATATTTCTCTTCTCCTCCCTCTCTTCCTTCCTCCCATTTTTCCATGGCCTCACTCGTTTCATTTTTTTACCCCACCTTCACAGTTTATTTTACACGCTCGAACGAGCGAACTCGCTGTGCTTATCTCGATGGGAAAAGCATGTAAAACATTTTTCTTCTTCTCATGCGACAGCCTTCTCTTACTCTCTCCTCTCTCTCTCTCTCTCTTTCTCTCTCTTACTTTTTTCTTCGTCTCTCTCTCTCTTTTTCTCTTTCCCTCTAGCTTGTAGTCGTAGTTTTATCGAAAGTTTACAGTAGCTTGCTTTTCATAGGACAGGATGTCGTATATACGAAGCAGCAACTGTTTCGAGATATCGCGATGAGGTCGATCGATCGTGTGGCTTTAAATCGAAGCAGAATGATTAACGATCGCTCGACCCGTCAGCCGACATGATGGTGAAGTAATACGCCGAATTATGACGTTTCTCTCTCTCTCTCTCTCTCTCTCTCTCTCTCTATCTCTCTATCTATCTCTATCTCTATCTATCTATCTATATCTATATCTATCTGTATCTATCTGTATCTATCTATCTATCTATCTATCTATCTATCTATCTTGCTCACCTTTTTTTTCCCTCTAGTACTCGCTTTTTCGCGATAATATAGAGCTTTTAATTTGGTCCGTATATTTATACAGTGCTGTAAAAGTGTCCCGCTGTTTTATCGTCGCACGGGACAACGGAATATTATTCCGAGCGTGTAACCCTTCGTAAACAGAAAACGACTCTCATTCCGCGTAATACTCTTTCTTCTGGAAAGACCGTCTAACTCGAATCGCACGTTATCTACGATCTTGTACCGGAAAGTGATTCGCACTTCGTTACGTCGTAACTACACGAGAACGATATATATATATACAAGTAACTTGCCACGTGTACATTTCGATTTACGTTCATTGTTTTATTATCGATCTTTTTATCTATCTACGTTATGTATATATCTTTTCTTTTGGTCACTCTTATTCATAGATAGGCGTATCGCTCTGTATATTTTTTTATTTTTCAATTTTGTTTCAATTAATCGATAATTTCAACGAGGAAATTGTTTTTAATAATGAAATAAAATCGTTAAGTATACAATCAGATAAAAACGAATGTAAATTTTAATAAATAATATATATATATATTTATTATATATATACGTGCACAGATATGCATTTACTTTGACGATCATTAAAAAAAACTCACATATTGTTATTTTCGTTCCATATTTATTGTTTCATTATGGATCTTCCTATCTCTTCTTTGATTACCATTAAATGTATATTACCATTGTAAAATTTTTTATTTCAATAATACAATTCTTCTCTTGCGCGGAAATTGTTCTCAATGACATATAATAGAATTTTTATGAATTCAATGTGAGAAATATAAATATTTCGGAAAATGTTTATTTTTACGAATTCAATAGAGAACAGCATTCCATTTTTATTACGTTTCTATATTTTTTAGTTTTTCGTAACATTTCGTAGATCGATCACTCTTCGTTAGTTTATTAGATTAAACAAGCAAATTATCTGGAACATTTTGAATAAACAAAGAGACGATTTTTCGATAAAAATCGGTCAGACCTGTCAGCTTTAGTTGGACACATGCAAAATGTTTCAATGCAAATCGAACTTGATTTATGTCGACGTAACTTCGACGAGATCGATCGTTCGACCTATAAAAGAATGTTAAAAGGTTAATCGACCATTCGACTATTCGACTTTAACGAGGGCGAGCCATTAATTCATCCTTCGATTTATCATTGAAAGTTTCATTAATTTTTAACTCGTCTAATCTGTACACACGACGACGTTCCTTTAAAAAAGATTAAAAAAAAGTAAAAAAAAAAAAAAAAATAAAAAAATAGAAAAATAGAAAAAGAAAAGAAGAAAAAACCTTTCACTTCTTAATTATAATCTTCGCCGTAATTAAAATACATTCTTCGTCGTATAAAATCGAAGAGAATATTTTAGAATACCGTTTGGATTGGATGAGCGAAAGAGGAAAGAAACAGAAAAGGAAAGATAAGAGAAAAAGAAAAAAATACGAACGAAATATATTCTTCTCTCGAAGAAACGCAAAAAAAAAGGAAACAAAAAAAGAACGAATTTTGATCGATAATAAGAGCAAAGCTAAGGGGAGGGAAGGGAGGGGGAAAGTTGCAGAGTGGTCCGTGACAATACGACACCCTTTGTACGACGATGCTCGATTAAACGCGTAAGACGAATTTTCTAATTTGTGAAGGGACTAAAGGTTCCGTTGAATGCAATCGATCGCCCAAACGAAAAAAAAGTTAAGAAGAAGAAAAAGAAGAAAGACAGAGAAGAAAAAGAAAAAACAAAAAGAAAGAAAACGAAGATAGAAGGAAGGGGTGGTGCGGCGAAGAGAGGGGAGAGAAGAAGAACAAGAAGAAGAAAAAAAAGGCGGGATGAAAGAAAAGAAAAGTGGGCGAAGGAAGAAGGGTAGGGGAATTTTATTTTCTCCTACATACAAACCGGGGATGGATTTTTCTTTTCTCTAGATTTTTGTTCTTTTTTTTTTCCTTCTCTGTCTCTTTTTTCTGTCTTTCTCTTTCCTTTTCCAAGGCTAGCAAGATAAAAAGGTGGCGTTAGTGCGACGACGACGACGTCGACGTCGTCGACGCGACGACAACGACGACGACAACGACGAAGACGACGACGACGAAGACGACGAAGACGATTACGACTACGACGACCAAGTCTGGAACAATAGGCGGCCGAGAACAAACCGAGGTTCACAATCAAACGAAATTCTCGCTTCTTCCTCCTCTTCCTCCTACTACACTACTACTACTATTACTACTACTACTACTACTACTACTTCTAGTACTACTACTACTACTACTATTCTATATTCCTTTCTAAGGGCGACCGAGCTCGTACTTTTCTTTTCACTCGCAAAACTTGAGGAGAATCGCGACTTTTCGCCTCGAGGTTTTGTAGGTATGTAGGAAGTAACGACGCGACTGACGCGACAGGCTAAATGCACGACATTCGTCATCCCATTCGCTTTTCGATCCTACCAGTCATTTATTCTTTAGCTACTTCCTTTTGCGCGTAATTTAAGAGAAGATTTACGTGTGTACCTACAGCACGAAAAAGGTTCTTCCTATACCATTATGTATATAACTCCGAGAAAGAAGATAGACCGACTGCTTTCAAAACCGACTCGGTTTATCCTTTTAGACGATGCTTTTATCTTCTTTTTTTCTTTCCTTCTTATTTTTTTTTCTTTTTTTTTTTTATGGTGACAGAAAAAGAGCAAGGGAGAGAGAGAGGGAGAAGCTTGTGGAAGAAAAAATTTGTACAGAAAAGAAGCAAGCAACCACTTTGTCGCTTGATCTTTTGAAAGATATATATATATATATATATATATATATATATATATATATATATATATATATATATTTAATATATAGGAAGGAAATACATGTACTTATATAAGTATATAATATATGTATATACGTATAGTCAAAGCTATTTGAAATTCAAGGTAATTTCTATTTCATTAAACATCCATGATTAAAATGAAAATTATAACAGATTTGTAATCAGTAATAATAAAAAAATGTATTCTTTCAATCGTTCATTATCTCTTATATTAAGATAGCTTATATTTCATGAATTTATATAATATATGTATTACAGCTTTTCTAACTTACAAATTTCATTTTTTATTATTTTTTGAAAATATCAACCAATTAATTAATCGATCATAATGAAATCTCCAAATGATAAAATACTCCGACAAGTTTTCTTTTTCTTCAATTTTACTCTCTCTCTCTCTCTCTCTCTCTCTCTCTCTCTCTACTCTACTCTACTCGAGGAATAGAACCATATCTATATACACGTACGATACAATTTTCCCATGCGCCTTCTCACTTTCAAATCTTTTTCCGTCAACTTTCTTTCTATCACTTTTTCTTACACTTCCTCTTCGGGGAAACGGAACTCTTGTGAAAGTGCTTCCCCTCCTAGAAATAAGCACGGTGGTATCCCAATAGAAGACTTCACAGTTCTCGAACGTGACATTCCAGTCGCGTTGTACTGGCACGTTGCCACCTTGCTTTATCCGATGGCTTACGAGTAAGAGCAAGTATCTACAGTCCTCGGTCCACGCCCTTATTTTCTACCCTTTTCCTCCCACCATCACCGATCCTTTTCTTCTTCTTCTTTTTTTTCTTCTATTTTCTTTTCTATTTATTTTCTTTTTCTTTCTGAATCTACAACCTTCGTGCAGGCCCGTTGCACGAAGCTTTCCCCTTGCTCTCTGTCTCTCTCTCTCTCTTTTTTTTCTCTATTTCTTTCTCATTCTCCTTAGTTGTAAGCTTGCTCGGACGTGCTCAACCAGTTGAACTTTAAATGCCTGCGATATCGACGCAACCATAAATTCGTGCGGTTAGATCGCGAATCGCGCGACTTCCTTTCGACGTGCTCTCTCTCTCTTTTTCTCTCTTTTTCTTACTCATTCACTCACTCACTCACTCATTCTATTTTTTATATCAGTGGTAATAAATATTTCCACTTATCTCTATTCGTGAAACACCACTTGCCTCTACCCTGTCCTCGACTTTTATAATTCTTTCTTCTTTTATACTATACTAGGTATCATTTTCGACCTTTCGTTCTAATCACCCTAACCCGATTTATTAGACTTGGTTCTTACTATAACGTGCATTCTTCGAACGAATGGTTTTTGTATGGTATAAAACGCTCTGTAAATTGTTGCCACGCTTATATTGCATTATGTTAGTTTTAGAAAATTGTTTAGATGGATTTAGAGGAAACCTTTAATAGGAACATTAAACGATTTGACGGTGAATATTTTTATAAACTGAACTGATTGCTTTTATGATTTTTGGTTGCTAATAAATAGAATCAGAACATCTTTGTGTAAATGAAGTGTTCATCCTTTGAAACTTAATTATTTATGTTATACTTTGAAAATTAATAATATTACTTCTATATATCACTTAATTTTTTGATAATTATATTGAATTGAAATATTATAAAAAATATAAAATAGCATTTTCATAGTTTTTATCAGTTTAATTTTAATGCGATGAATTTTTATTACGATAGTCTCCTTTTTTTTCATTTTCTAAAATTTTATAAGTGTTACTTTTTCATATTCATGAAATAATAATATTATTTTTAGGTGTATATATATATATATATCATATATAATCTATTTTTTATTTCCGATATCGTCTGATTTATCATAATTATAGAATTAAATCATTTTTTAAAAAGGAAGATTCGATAAAGTATAATTTTTTATTTATTATTTATATGATATTTTCACAAATCAATAAATCAATAAGAACTGTACAACTCTATTGATTTCTAATAATCCAATTTTTCGTCTGTTCCTTGATATCAAAAATACCGGATAAATCAAATATGTTGGCTGGTATTCGGTAGGATCTATCTAGGGGTATTGAATTTTTGAAAAAGAATGAGGTCTGCAAATACTCCCTTAAAAATTACAAAACAAAATATTTCAAATAACCACATTTTTTAGGCACGAAAAATGAAATATTTGTAAAGATACCAATACTACTAATATCAACAAGTATTTACTATATAAATAAAAGTTGCAAAGTAAATAAATTATTTTTTTTCGAATGAATTACTCGATTCTTTCGATTCATAAAGTTAATTTTTAAATGACTCAATAACACGTGTGACAAAAAAAAAGAAGAAAGAACAAATTTCGTATCGTTAAACGAATCATTATTAATGATCATTAAACAATAAAAGTTAATGTTAAAGAAAGTATTTTTATCTTAAATTAATTCCAAAATAAGAAACACTACGAGCCGAGAATTATTTATCAGGGTAAAAAAAGAAAAATAAAAAAAGATCAAGAAAAAACAGAATGAAGGAAAGAAAATAAAATAAAACAGACGACTTTTTAAGAAAGAAAATAAAACAATACTATTGCAAGTTTCGATTGGAAGGTGACGTAACGTATGAGTCATTATTTTACGTATTTTAAAAGCACGTTTATGTTGTGATACTTTTTCGTTTACTTCGATACATATTTAGAAGTAACATAGTTGACATTTAAGAGATACACTGTACATACGCCTGGAGACATGCTTGGATATTGTTTACATCGTTGTTGGATTCAAGCGTACTCTTTGTTTCGTCTCAGTTGACATTGTTTGTTTGTCGCGTAAGCATCTATGATGTAAGAGAAATTGAAGAGAGGAACAAGAAGAAGAAGAAGAAGAAGAATAAGAACAAGAAGAGAAAAGATACGAAGGTAAAATAGAAGGGACCAAACGAAACTTTAAAAGATAAATATAGATATACGAATAACAAACAGGTCAATGGGTAAAAAGAAATGTATTTACTCGATCGTTTCTTTATTGGAATTTACAATCGATAAATATTCAACTTTCGATTTTAATATGAAACTTTAAGAAATCCCAAGAATTTTTATTCGTTGCGATGATGTACAGATTTTATGAAATCAAAATGTTTAATATTAAAAAAAAGAAAGAAAATGGGGAAAATAATAATGATAGAAAAAGTAACATGAAAACGTATATGAAAATATAACGTAGTTGAAAAGAATTAATCCGATAGCTGGAAAATGTTTTCTTTTCTTTTATTTATTTTCTTTTTTCTTTTTTCTTTTCTTTTTTTTCTTTAATTGTTAAATTCGTATATTATTTTAAATCTTTGTTCTCTAAACATTTTGTTTTCGTTTGTTTACTAAGAACTCTCTCTCGTGCTTTAGTATATTTTTTCTTTTTCGTTTTTATTAAAAAGTAAGAAAAGAATATACACACTTCGTGTTTCTCATAGTTTCTTCTAATTAAAATATTACATTTTGTAATGAAATATTGTTATAGCGCGGCAGTCGAAAAAAAATGTCGAGTCACGTTCGACATAGTAGTACCTGTGAGAAAAGTTCAAAGGGTTAAAGCATAAAAACGGAGTTTCAAATTTTTAATCTGACTTTATGTGAATCCTCTTACATTTTTAAGATATAATCGTTTTAAAGTTTAATACGAAGATATCTTCGTAGTATTAAACAATATGAAAATTAACAACGTCCTATCAATACGTATAATAAAAAATTATTTCATAGATATAACACAAAGTTCATTAATTTTATTCTATATTCCATTTACGATCTCCGATTTCAGAGCTCTCTATTAAAACTCGAAAGGTGTCAAATTAATCGAATTGCTTTTTAAATTAAAAAATTTGTAAAAAATACCCCAAAAAAAGTTTAGAAATTTAATGAAACCATTATACGAAACCGTAATATTACACTCGCGTATATTTGAAGTTATAAATATGTATGTTATTCTGTTGGATGAAGGAAACGAAAAGAGTACGATAAAAAGGATCTGTGATCTTATGAAAGGCACGTATTATGCGAAAGATAAAAAAGAAAAGAAAAGGAAAAAGAAAAAGAGAAAGAGAAAGAGAGAAAAAGAGAGAAAGAGAAAGAGAAAGAGAAAGACAGATAGATAGATAGACAGACAGACTAACAGATAGACGGATAGACAGACAGACAGACAGACAGACAGACAGACAGACGGACGGACGGACTGACAGAAGTCCGATTTAAGAAGGAAGAACATTGGGAGCAGCCTAAATCGTGAGATTAAACTTGGCAGGAAGAGAATTTTCAATTAGGAGATACCGAGAGCTAGAACATCACCGACGTTGAACATTTTTTTTTTTTAACTAAGCCACCAGCACTCTCGTCCACCAACGAGTTCTACTAACGTACGACGACCTCTTGGAGAAAAGTAAACGTGTCATTGAACGCGAAAAGAATTGGAACTATAAAACGAGAACTTGGCACGGTACGCCGCTCATTTTATTCTTTCCATTCGTAATATCGAAGTGCTTTACGCGACTGGATTGAATTTCGAGATGAATTGCGATATCTCGACTAGCATATACCTATTTCTATCTTCGCATAAAAAAGAAAAAAAGAAAGAAAAGAGAAAAAAAAAGGAAGAAAGATTATCGCCATTTCCATGCAAGCTTTATACGTTACGATCAATTTTATGGGGTGTGGGAATTAATAGGGAAAAAGAAGAAAAAATGTATTTAAATCATATATATATATATATATATATAAGATATTTGCAAAATTTACTATTACATTTTAATGAATTACGATAGCAAAAAGAAAGATAAAAATGCAAAGTATGTGTTACGTCGAATTAAAAATATAAATAACTAATGGAATACTCGTCTTATATTCATTGATCTTACCAATATCACTGTACGAAAGATTATTTGTAATCGGTATTAATAAATAAACATAAACATGAACGAAAACACAAACATCCTAAGAAGATCTCTTAAAGAATTATCTTTTCTTACGTACACGCACATTTAAATAATTCCTATCGCGTCACGACATAAGTCTCATAAATAATTCATAAGAGATGAATATGCTAAACCCGTTAAATATCTTTAAGGGTAAATAAAATTCAGTTCATTTCGTTCGTTTGTTTTCACATAGCTAGTACACTTAAACTTTATGTACAATATGTGTATCTACGTGAATATATAATTAACTATCTATACGTTGATAATATATCATATACATACATACGTACATACATACATACTTACATAGATATATACATACTTACTAATAATGTACTCTTAAGTTAGGACTCGAAGTAAGTACTACGTTCATTTCTACAACTTCTCTCCTATCGTAATTTATGATAACGTAGAATGTAACCATCGGTGGGAGGGGATCAGACGAGGGGAGAGAAGAAGAGAGGGAGATAGGGTAAGTGGTGAATAGTAGAGGGGAGTGAATAGGGTCGGTGCTCGGAGGGTAAGGAAGGAATCAAGGAACACCCTTGAAGGTGCGATCTAACGGCACCTATGCTAGTTTAAAGGGCCTACCACTACCACTACTATCGCTACTATCACTACCACCACCACCACCATTACCGAACATCGCATTTCCCTTTGGTTGGCCATTCGTTCTTCGTCAGGATAGAGTGGTAGGAAGCGGTCTATCACGAGTAATGGCCATTTCCAACTATATTATGCATGCCGTTTCCTCGCTTAGGAGCCGGACCTTCTCCCCTTTTCCTCTCTTTCTATTCTCTCTCTCTCTCTCTCTCTCTCTCTCTCTCTCTCTCTCTCTATTTCTCTCTTTCACTCACATTCCTTCGAACGCATCGTTTCCTTCGCAACTTTTTTTTTCTCTCTCTTTCTTTCTCTCTCTTTTTCTAGCACTTTAAACTCGCCGTAAAGCGAAAAGCTCACCTCGAACAGGTGCATCTCGCCCAAGCGAGTCGTGAGAACCCCGTGAGATTATTATTGTTATTATTATTATTATTATTATTATTATTATTATACTAGGGAAACGCAATCGGGTGAGATGTTATGTACCGTGTGTGCCATTTCGAGGTAGAATGTTATTTTACTTCGTACCTCTGTCTCATTCTCTCTCTCTCTCTCTCTCTCTCTCTCTTTCTCTGTCTTTCTTTCTCTCTCATTCTCTTTCTCTTTCCCTTGTACATATACTCGTATGTATCCGGTAATCCCAAAATAGAGTCCCGGTATGGCCAATAGGCAACAGTAATTTTACGGGCGATCCAACAACGATTCAGGACATAATACTATAACGTCCTTTCGGATGAATTATAATAAGCTAGTAAGTTTAATCGAAGGAAAAATATCCTTATGGTTTATTTAAATTGTATTCGTAATAAATGACGAGGGAAATATAAATTGTCTTAATATTACGCTTAAGTTATATCCTTCGGATTATTTCGAGTCTGTGCACCGTATTTATTAAATTATTAGCCATGTGTAACATTGGATTCGGGTGATATAAGTTTATTAAATAATACTAGAATTTTCAATCGTTTTATATCTAAATGAAACATAAATTCTTTTTAGAGTATTAAAATAATTGATGTTTAAATACTAGTAAAAGTAATAGATTTATTTCACGAAAGTAATACACATTCGGATCAATTACAATATGAAATACTAATGTTACTTGTAATAAAAAATCCTACGTTAAGTATTTTTTAAACGAACTTAATATTTGCATCTATCCAAAAGATGGGACATTTAATTAATGTTTCCTTAATTTTATTTTCTTTTTTTTCTTATTTAAATTTCTCACTGGCGAATATATTATTCGATACGTTTCGAAATAATTTTGAGCAACTATCTTCTAAAATCTTTTTACATTTCGAGAAAATATCACGAATGAGAATATAATATGATTTTACTGAAATTATTCAATATTCGCGCCCGTGTAATACATAATCGTAGCTGTAGTTATGTACATGTATATTTCGTTGTAACCTATCGGAAGATTTCATTCGCACAATTTCATCGAGAATCGTACCGTATATATCGACGAATCGAACGCCTAATCGCGCTCTACTCCAAACCAAACCGAATCGAAATCCGCACGAATCCGAACGAGAGAATGTATATGTGCATGAGAGAAAGAGAGAAAGAGAGAAAGAGAGAGAGAGAGAGAGAGAGAGAGAGAGTTTGCGACAGCTCTAGCGATTTAATAAACGATCGGGTGGGACATCGCGGTTGTTACCAGTTACACGAGACTCTAGGGAATATCGTTTCAACGTATCTAACGGGTAACGCATATCGTTTGCGATTAGCGTTTTCGAAGAGACTCGACGAGTCAGTAACAACGATTACGATCGAAAAGCTTCCAAAGAAACTTATATATCCGATAAGGGAATTAAGAAAAACGTTATCTCTATCTCTCTATTTGTCTCTCTCGCTCGCTCTTGAGATTCACTCGTGAACTCTTCGTATAAATAGCGTTTTTAACATACCCTAGATTCTCTTTAAGAGAATCCTTTCCATTTATACAAGGTTAACCGAGCATCGATAAAACTTTGTTAGTCTTGTAACATTCCTATCATCGCGGTATTCGAGATATACGTATATATGGTAAATGGCATTTAGCCAAAAGATCTTCCAAAGGGAGTTTCCTTTATCCATAAAGTTTCTGTAGAAAAACTATAATTTCGTTTTCTCTCGTATTTTTTAAATGGCAGAAGCAAGTAATAGTTCTTCTCTTGCGTTTAGTTCCAAGACAAACGAAAAAGAAAAGAACAAGTATAGAGAGAGATGCATAGAAAGAGAGAGAGAGAGAGAGAGAGAAAACAAATACTACCAAGTATTCAAAAGGAGTTCGATAATATTTCTTTCTTAAAATAAGATTTTCAAAAGGATCTTGAAATATAATTTAAAAGGATTTAGATATAATCGTAAAAGTTTATTTAATATTATATTATTTTATAGAATATTCATGAATATTATATAATATCGCCATTTATTAGTGTTACTCCTCGCAGTTTGCTATCGATCGGTCAAACATTTTCAGTCTCCATTTTACTCCCCTCCTCTTACATATACATACATATATATATATATATATATATATATATATATATATATATTCGTTTCACAAGCTATGCACGAACGGATCCGTCGAAGCTTTTTGATACCACGTTATATGTATTTATATTCGAGATATTATCAAACCGTAACATATACGAACATAAACGATAGAATTTTTATTTAACGATATATAGATAAGAAAAAACCGAAAAGAAAAACGGAGAGAAAGAGGGATGTTTTATTTTATCCTTTTGGTTTGTTCGAGGTTGATCGGCATTGATCTTTTAAAAATAGAATTATAGTCATTCCTCCAGCGATAATATTTCGCCCATATATATATATATATATATATATATATATATATATATATATATGTATATATTGTAAATGTATAGTGTTACGAGGCGATACCGATAAATATTTCATCGGGAAGTTCTATTTAGTTTCCATCGAGGCGGCCTCAGGCCGGGAAAGAAAATTTGCAGTTTCCATGCGCGTCCGGTTGAAAGAGGATGTAAGGACTACTAGATATCGAGGAGATAACGGGATACGGTCAAACGTCGTGTATCGAGTCCATCTAAGAGATCTCACCTTTCCGTGTGTATATATGTTTTATGCATTCCCTCGTATACCAGATACGCATGTATAACGTGGTATATATATAAAACCGAATTAGAATAAACCGGATGGTCGGTTTGAGATATACATACATAACTATCTAAGGAATAAGATATAAAGATAAAGAGAAAGGAGGTAGATACATTGATTCCATGGGGAGTCATTAAGAAAAGGAAAACGAAAAGTTTATTTTCTTTCGGATATCATAGAAGATATCCTTGTAGGTTTCGTTTCGCGGTATCATTGTCGAAGAGGATTATTAAGAGAAACTATGTGGGAGGAAACTCGTATGTGATAGTTCGAACGTGATAGGAGAGAGAGAAAGAGAGAAAAGGAAAGGAAGAAAAAAGAAAAAAAATAAGAGGTAGGAAAAGGAAGCCGGAAAAAAATATAATAATAAAGAAAAAAAGACAGAAGGGAAAAAACGAATAAGAGAAAGAAAGAAAGACAGAAAGAAGAGCTCTCGATGTTCGAAAGCGTAACAGCTCTTGGATGGGTATGTATGTAGGTAGATAGGTATATAGATGCCTTGCCAAGTATAAGGGGGACCCAACCGATCCATGAAATTTTTTACAGTCCACCCACTTTAGCCCGGTCAAAGGCTTTACAACGAATATAAAGTGCCTTTATATAGAGGGCGACGGCAGGAAGCTTATATTCGCTACTTTATCCTGCTTTACTGCAGTTACTTCCCCAAAAGAGAAGGAGAGAGAGAGAGAGGGGGGGGGGGAGGAAGTTTGGATCACCTTAATATTTCAATTATTAAGTCCTTAACGGCGTACTCGTATCCTTTTATTACCCTCGGATGCGGTATCTATACAACGAATTCTCACGTTCTATGATATAAGAATATACATATCTGTATATAAAAAAAATTATATGTATATATATATAAATAATATAAATATAAATGAAAATATTATATATTAAAAATATTTAGATATACAAGTAATAGGCAGACGATAAAACATGAATGAGTGACGAATTTCAGGTCCTAAGGAAATCGTATTTGTAATCGATAAGGATCCTTAGCTAAGAGAGAAAGAATGAAAGAGAGAAAGAGAAAGAGAGGGAGGACGGATTGCAGAGTCACTTCGTTTAATACTAATGGAGTGACTGGTCGAGATTGACGTTCCTTGGCTCGATTGTCTCCTAAGAATCGCTCGTTGGCTACTTATCGGAATTGACTTTGGCACGTAACCGTTCGAGTTCTTTCGGGAAAAACGATCGGACGGACAAGGCTAGAAAGGAAAAAGAAAAAAGGAAAAGAGAGGAATAGAAAAGAGGGAAAAAGAAAAAAAAATACGATCTATCCGTTTGTTAGTGTATGAGAGAAAGAGAGAAAGACAAAGTAACGTTACTAACTCGAAAGGAATGGAGCTTATCGAATTTCATATCGGTCAGACGACTCGCAGGATCTCCAAGGAAGCAGAAAATAGCCAAGGACGATCGTTGCCAGCTGTTACCGCGTGTCCTATGACGATACACCACCCACGGTGTCCACCCTCACATTTTACTTCTCGTTCGACTACACACACATATACACGTACGAGATAACCAATGGTGGTTGTCCACGTTCCAACGTTTCCTCCATATCAGATTCTCTTTTTCTACGTTCTTCTTCTACAATTTTTCTTTTCCTCCTTCATTTTTTCCCCTTCCTTTTCTTTTCTTTTTTTTTATTCTTGCTTCTTCTTCTTCTTCTTCTTCATCATCTTTCTCTCTCTCTCTCTCTCTCTATTTTTTTGTCTTTTTTCTCATTATCGTATATCGAACCTTACTCGCGTGTCTCTTTCTTGAGCACGACCCTTTTCACGGGGTAAATCCTTCTTAGATAGCCACGCAAGCTTACGTAACGATTCTATTTTCAAGGGGTATCTAACCAAGAATATACTACGAAGCTCCTATTCTTATCCGTGAAACGAGCTAATTCGACAGAAAAGAAAAGAAAAGAAAAGAAGAAAAGGGAGCAGAAGGAAAAAAAGAAAGGTAGGAGAAAAGAGAAGAAAAGAAGAACAAAAAAGGTAACAAGGAAAGGAAATTACGAGCTAGGTGTACGCGTTTAATCGATTAATCCCATGCGGTACATTGAATATTTTCTCTAGTATACTATAGTATCGTTTCCAACGATATCGTTTCTACTATCGGTGGTTGGGATTTATGGAAGTATTAAAAGCTTTTAGATCGTATTTTTATCTCTCTCTCTCTCTCTCTCTCTCTCTCTCTCTCTCTCTCTATTCACCCCTTTCAAATTCCGTTATTGAATTTCGACGTATCAGGTAGGTTCAATGTCCTGTCATATATACGTCAACTATTTAATATTGGGGCACATTTAATACGTTTATCGACGTTTGAATATAGCCGAGAAATATCAATTAGAAAATATTTTTGAGGTAAAGTCAGGAAATTCTTTTATAATAATAATAATAATAATTCAAGGAATATGTCGGATAAAGTCTTTGTAATATCATTATCTCTCGCTTTATCCATTTTTCTCAATCTTTGAGATGGTTCGATAGTTGAAAATGTCACTTATTCTTATATTGTGAGTATATACACACACACACACAGATATAAATAACATTTTGACGAATGAAATTGTTTTCTACTAATAATTTGGTATATGTTCTAATTCAAATTTCTCTTAAATTTGTTTTTTTCGTTGATTGTGATTATACGATTCTTATTCTTATTTATATAATATCTACCTACATATCAAATGTTCTTATATATAAATTTTTTTTAATAACAATTATTCACTGCAAGTATAATATTTTTCACATAAAATTGTTGTTAATTCATTATTTTTCTTTCTATCTTTCTCTTTCTCTCTTTCTCTCTCTCTCCCTCTCCCTCTCTTTCTCTCTCTCTGTTTCACGTTCTGTTACTCTGTTGATTTATCATGATTATGGAATTCGTCCTTAGGGATCATGTAATACACGGTTTCGACGTGTCGTTGTATCATGTTATACACGAATTGAGGTTTTATCTCACAACAAGAAACGCCTGACAATCTGAATTACAGTAACGTAAAGCTTTGTAACATGTTGTAAACAATAATACATTTTCCAAGTACGATCTATGTTTTACATTATACCAAAGGAGATACGATATTGAGACACGTAACATCTCGAAATAACTCACAGGTTTGAAGCTTCACTGCATCGAGATGAGAGCTTTAGCGTTACCGAAACGACACTCCAACGTGTAATGCAATCTCTAGATATTGCATATTACGATTTCGAGGAATGCGTTCTCGAAAGTCTCGAATAACATGATTGTAAGAGAGAGTTACTAAAATCTTACTACTTAAGATTTATTTTATGATAGATTTTCTATGCAATATAAATTCTTATCCAAGTTTATATCGAAAATTGTAATTTGATATCAAAGATATTTCTGTTATTACATGTTCAATTTTTTTCAAGGATTTATTAAAGCTTTTTCTAAGAACTTATTAAGATTTTTATATTTTTTAATATTTCTTTTATGTTCTTTTTTTAGTAAAACTTAATTTTAAATATAACACTTTGTACTTATTTTACAAAAAATTGATTTAATTTTGTATAATAACGTATAGATATTTGAATAAATAGATTTATAATTATTTTATAATATATTTACTTGCATGATAAGATAAACATAAAAATTTAGGACAAAATCGAATTATCAAATTACTATAAGCTATATAAAATATTGAAACATCCTGCACATAACATAATTAAATATAAATATTTAATTTATCGTCTGTATGCATTTATTTTATATATTTACCATTAATAATTGTTTCTTTATTAAATAATAATATGATATGTTGTTTATTCGTCGATTTCATCAACTTTTCAAGTTTAACCATTAAATTATTCTCTTACAAGCTGCGGAATAATTTCGTGTGTCAGGTAAACGAAACATTCCTACCTGTATACCATTACGTAATCGCAAAGAGGTGGCTTCCGGTCGTACAATTTCTTCGATTTAAATTCCACTGAAAGGGTGGTTTACGTAAGTCGACGTAACATCAGAGTTTGCGTCGTTTAATCGAAATTACAAGAAAACTAGAGGTATTTTCGTATATATATTATATATTATATATTATATATTAGATATATATATATATATATATATATATATATATATGTACGAATGTATGTATGTATGTATGTACGTATGAATACATGTCTGAAACTATAGAGCGTATTTCATTAAACTCAAATACTTGAAATTCCTCTGCCATTTGTAATTATACAAAAAAATCCCCAAAAAAGTAATATTCCGATTAACACAAAATTGTTTTCCCTTTCTTCAAAATAACCAAATTATCAAGAAATTATGCTTTTAGTAGTGGATCAACATACTTTCAGTTTGCAAAAGCACAAACTTAACAATATTAACCTGTTCATCTTCAGATATGAATATATACGATAATGAAAATATATTGATTTATTAAATGAAATATCTTCGACAATAATATTTATTAGAACATTTTCATCGTTTAAGAAAGAACAGTTTCTTTTTTTTCAATATGTTTTTTTCTTTGTATTGTTTAAAAGAACAAAGATATTTGAAATGCCCATTGAAGTTAAATGATGGGACACTGTATATGTATGCAACGAAAGGGATGACTAAGGGTAGAGAAAGAGAAGAGGGTGAGAGAACGTGGTACTATCCTCGATTTCGCACAACAATGCAAAATCGTATTCATGGTGTGCAAACGGCCGAGCACAGTATACCAGAATATTGGATTTCTCTTGGTCGTTATATGTATGTAGGTATATCTCTGTGTGTGACGAATCGTCTCAACTCTAGCTATCATTCCGTAGAGGTCGAATCCAATCGAATTCACGTAAGTGCCAATCGTGTATGGTCAACTATATAGGCTATTCAATCCTTTCGTTTGGTCTCCAAGAATTAAGGGAAGATTTCATTTCAAAGTACTAATCAAATGCATGTCAAGGTCGTACTCGAAGCTATCGCAAATTGAAAATTCTTTAATGAAAATTCTTTAATAGATTGGAACCTTCTCAAAGATATTTTCTTCGATCGATTTTATCGGAAAAATTAAATTCGTGCATATAAAATAAAGGGAAAAAATAGAAAGGAAGGCGCAAGAAAAAAGAAGTACATCTAATTGATAAATAATTGTTAAATATCAAATAATCGTTAAAAATTTAATTGTTAATTAACAAAAATATTTTCATTAAATAGAATTTCTAAATAAAAAAAAATTTAATTATCTTTTAAATTCGACTAATTTTACGATTAAACTAATGTCAAAATAATTGAGATAAACTAATTAATAAATATTGTTAATACCGTAATAATAAGAAGATGACAAAGATAAGAAGAATTGAATTTATTTTTACAATTCCAAATTTCATTCTTTACTTTTTCTTCCTTTATTTTTTTTGTTTCTTTTTTTTTTTTTAACATTATCGCGATGCTATTTCTATCCTCTCTCTCTCTCTCTCTGCGCATCCTTTCCTTAGAACTCTTACAACTTTCTTACAACTAATCTCCCTGTCTGCATCCTTTTTCTCTCGTTACTATTTTTATTTCTTATTCGCACATTAATTTTACTTTCCTTCCCATCATACTCCATTTTATCTATTCAGATTTATCTTTCAACCCTATGCGGCTTGCATTTTACTTATCATACAAGTAAAAGCCCTTTATTCAAACTTGTTTTTTCTCTTTCCCACTGTTCCCTACTGTTCAATTTATCCCCGATTTGGGTTTTCCTTGTCTCGATAAATTCAATTTCGTGTATCTCGAGATGGCTTCGTCGTCGACGAAATCTCGACGGACACTGTATCTCGAACGTGTTGCTTGCCAGCCTCCGGAATAAATTTGCGAGTGTGATGGCTTGCATGACGGAGCGTTAATATTAAGCCAAGCGTTAATATTACAAGCCGTGTGCCCATATATACACACGCATATATACATACACATATATCTACATATATATAGTCTCTATCTCTATCTATCTATCTCTCTCTCTCTCTCTCTCTTTCTCTCTCTTTCTCTTTTTTTTTGTGCTTCCTTTGGCACGGACTCGCGCCTCAACGCGACGTACACATCCGTGCGAGCGTTACTTCACAGGATAAAATTACCCTGTAGACAGGATGGTGTGCCTGCCGTGCGAACTCGGGGGTAGGAGAAAAGAAAAGAAAAGAAGCAAAAAAAAAAAAAAGAAAAAGAAGAAAAAAAGAAAGAAAACAAGGATAAAGAAAACAAAGAAAAAGGAATTAAAAAATAAAGTGGCAAGAAAAAGCTCGACGGTTTTTACAAAGAGTCGTTGCAATATCCATACGACACGAGGAGCAACTTGGTCCTTGCCACAACACGCTGTCCCTTCAACACCCCTATCCCTCCTTACCCCTCCTACACCTTCTTGGTGGTAGGAGAGGGCACCATCTCTTTAACATCGTGGTAGAGAGAACTTGCAAGCGTATCCTTATTCATTTACTTGAGCTTGCGACTTACCGTTAGACACGCGAAAAAAAACTCTATTCGGGTCGCTTCACAGCCATTTCTTTTCTTTTTCTTGTTGTTTTTTTTTCGTTTATTGTTTTTTCTTTCCTTTTCCTCTTCTTCGCTTTTTACGTTCTTTTATCATTTTTTCCTCCTTTCTCTTTATCTCTCTATCTATCCGGTTTACACCGAAAATTGTTCTTTGATGAAACAACGACGAGAGCAAGAGTAATGAAAGGACTTCATTTTTGGGACTTCATACATAATTTATTTAAGACGTTGATAATATTTACTGGGTATTAGACAATTTTTATTATTGATAATATATATATATATATTGTTGTGATCGAATCTGAATTGTTAAAATTGTTTATTCGAATCGAATTATTTTCTATTTCTCAAATATTTGTTTCTAAATTCGTCATTTGGTCTTTCTTTTAAATTCTTTTTTTTCTAATTACATTGTTTTTTATTTACACAGATAAATTTATTATATTGAAATTATAATATATATATATGTATTTTTTTTCTTTTATTTAAAATTGTTTATTCCTTTATAACCCAGTTTTGTTAAGACTCGGGATGAAAAAATATTTTAAACGAAAGTCACTCGTTTTTTTTTTATTTTTACGTGGAATATTTTCTCACTATAAAAAATGTAAATTCCTATCTAAAAAAACAACATTGATTTTTAAATTACTTTGAATGTTTTATTAAATAAAAGACCATAAATGCCATAATATTTCATCCTTGAAATCCAACAACTTTTTTTGCCTGAAGAATTTTTCTTAAAAATGCCACGTTACCGAGATAAAAATATTCTAATGTTATACTTTAAACAAAATATAATATTATTATACTATATTAATCATAACTTAGACTTAAAGAAAACAGTCAAAAATTCACATACGAGCTAACAAATAATTTTATAGTGATAAAATTGAAATAAGATTCGAAATATTTAAATGGATATATATACATATACGTATAAAATTAACTATTCTATCTCAAAATTAAATGGCCTTAGATAGATTTAAATAAATAAAGTGTACGTTCAACATTGGCTTCAGCATTCCACGAACATTATTAATTAACAGAATTAAACAATCCGCAAAAAAATTAACATTCTAATATTCAACTGAAAATCGCAAAGACCTGGATTTTTATTATTCAGTCTCTCTGCTTTATCTCATCTTTTTTATCTCCTGTGAATACTTAAGAAGAAAACGGGGGAAAAAAAGGAGAAAAAGGAAAAAGGAGCAGTAAAAAAAGAAAAGAGAAAAAATAAGAGAAGAAAGAAAAAAGTGGTGCAAGAAAGAAAGGGACTCCTCTCTTTTTCTCTATCTCTTTCTCCCCTTTCCCCTTTCTCTTCTCTTGTCCTTAAAACTTGTCAAAGATTATAAATCACGTTGTAAGGTGTGCATGGTCTCTTACTGTTCGGTACAAGCAGGCCTTCAGATGATTGATAACGTAACTTCGGAAACGGTCGCCATCGGCAGTCGCGCTAGTCGTCCAAGTCACGAACTTGAAGAATCGCGATCCTTATATAATATTCAGGTGCTTTTATTGTTTGAAAAATTATCAAGGAGCCAACCGTTCTCGAAACATTCCAACTTTTCTAGATAAAAAATAAAAAGGGGAAAAGGAATAAAAAAAATTAAATAAATAAGAAACAAAAAATAAAGAAGAATGATAGATAAAAAGAGAGAGAGAGAGAGAGAGAGAGAGAGAAGTGAGAAATAAAAAAGAAGAAAATAGAAAGAAAAAAAAAAGGAAAAGTAGAAGAAAGTAGCAACGACGAAAGAGAGAGATAGAAAGAAAATTGCTACTTCTTTAAAAACAGATATATACGTACGTATATACCTACATACGTACATACATTCATATCATAAAATACGTACATAAATACCTGCATACATATATATACACGCATAGATATAATTTCTCTTCGATTTCGATTGAACCATCGCGCATTGTCGAGTTTAATAAGAACGAAGTGTTCCATGGATTAATACAACGCAATAATGAATACTGATAGCTATTGGCCGCCGAGTGTAAGGTTGGAACGTGCAAGAGTTTGCTCGCCGAGTCGGAGAGGGTGGTTGGAGGGTGGTTTGCTCGCCGTTAGAATGGTAGGAAGCAATTAATAACTTTGTCGTGGCAGGCAGGCAGGCAGCAAGCAAGCAAGCAAGCAAGCAAGCAAGCAAGCAAGCAGGCAGGCAGGTAGGCAGGTAGGCCAGTAGGTACATTGGCAGGCAAGCGAATCAGCTAGCTAGCTAGCTAGCTAGCTAGCTAGGCAGGCAGGAAAGACTAGACCTGTATGTTTGGGTGCTTTAAGGGGGTAGAAGTGAGGGGTAGATGAGAAAGGCAGGCGAACAGGCAGGCCTGCTTGCTGGAGCTACGTTGCAATAATTACGACGTCACGCCTTCTGCCCAACCTAATTAACTAATGTTACGCTACTCTCTCTCTCTCTCTCTCTTTCTCTCTCTCTCTCTCTCTCTCTCTCTCTCTCTGTCGGTCTATCCGTCCGTCTGACTCTCTTTCCCTTTCTCATTTTCTCTTGCACTTTCTCGTTCGTTCGTTCGTTCGTTCGTATGCTCGTCCTCTCGCACGCTCAGTATCTCTAGCAGTATTTCTACTTCTGCGGTTAAAAGAAGCTTTATTTTTGTAGAATTCGCAAGTTCCTTGTAAAATCGGCAAAGTGCATACGAAAGCTAATACGTATAAAGGTGGCAACTTTATTCCAGGTCAGAGGTTAAATTTCAAACGATTTAAATAGTTGAGGAGTCGAGTCTGCGTTTTTAAATGATTTACGAGTTATGTATTAATAAAGGGAAAATGATGAATAATTTTTATCGGTAGACTTGATAAATAATAAATAGAAAAGAAGATTTTTATTTTATCGTAATGTATTTGATAAATGGTATTGATAATATTATATAATTGATGATCAGTGATAAACAGTAAACAGAAAGGAGACAAAATTGCAATTAGAATGTATTATGTATTAATCGAATAATATATATATATATATATATATATATATATATATATATATGTATGTATGTATGTATGTATGTATGTATGTATATTTATATATTCTATGAATCTTTTGGTATAAAAGAAAATTTCTTCCACTTTTTCTTTCTTCTTTTCTTTTAATTTTTTAAGTGTATTTTCCGCTGCAAAATCTTTCGTAAATAACAGCTTTGCCTACTTTGTTTTCTATTTTTCTTTTTTGTTCATTTTACTTTTTTTTTGTTTTCTATTCTTTCGTCCTGTATAAAATCAATACTGAAAGAGAAAAATATCGGTTTATCGAATGCAATTTGACGAGTATCTATATTAAAAATGTTCAACAAACACGCGCATATATGCGCGCGCATTTTATGGTTTCAAACTGCCACCGGGCGTGCGAGTCGAGCGAAAAAGAGAGAGAGAAAGGGATAGGAATAAAAAGGGAAAGGAAGAGAGAGAGAGAGAGAGAGAAAGAGAGAGAGAGAAAATTCATGTTGAAAACTCTGCTACTTCAATTTTATTTAAAAAGCCGTATTTTTGTAAAGTACGAGCTCGGAACTGACCGGTAAGCATGCTGCTGACACTATTTAAACAATTAGAGGATAACCGTCAGCTAGTGCAAACGTTCTGCATGTTTGTGTGTTGATACGTATATATGTTTCGTTAAAAAATTTTCTGTGAAAAATATGTCGCGCTTAAAAAATGTATCGCTTTTCATGTGCCGGAATATTCGTTCTAAACGAGCTTTTATAAATATTTTCCATTGTTACGTGCTAATCTTTTTTTATAGTTATAATGCTTGATAATACATCATTATATTATGATATATACTATTATTTAATAATAATTATTATTATTTACAATATAATAATTTTATCGTAATGTCGTTTTTATTTTTTATATCGTTTGTTCTTATGTTATTACTATTAATTTTAATAATTATATTACAATATCATAATGTATATCATTAATATATGTTGTAATGTCATTAATACATATATAATACAATCTCTTTTTTCATATACATACGCATGTGTATATAAATAACTATTAATAATATTTATTACGAGTATATGAATACATATTATTGAAAATAATTTTCAATTAATCTTTCTTCTTCCTATTTATAATCGTTATAAATTATAGAAAATTCAAATTGACCGTTTCAAATCTGGTTCGATCGCTCTACTGTTTGACGATTATTCGAAACAGTGATACAGGTCAATATTGTGTTCAGACATGACCATTATGAGCCAGACGTAAATAGACGAGTTCGGGTTCTCCACTTTGAAATCTTGATTAAACTCGATTAAGAGAGAAAGAGATAGTGAGATAAAGATGAACAGATACAGCAAGAACGAGGTAGAAAGGGAGACAGAGAAACAGAGACAGACAGACAGAGAGAGAGAGAGAGAGAGAATGGAAGAGAGAAAGAAATAGAGATAGTTCAACAGACATACTCAACTAGTTCGTTCAAATCCGTCGGTCGATTTGAAGAGGTGTGAACGCGAAAGACCTCGAGAGTGCTTTGAAAGTTCTCTCTCTCCCTCTCTTTATATATATATATATATATATATATATATATATATATATATATATATTTCGATCTCAAGCTAAAAAAGAATTTAAAGAAAATGCTTTTAACGCAGCAGGGCATTATATGCCAGCTGTCCACGCTCCGTAAGAGATGGAACCTTCTCGTTCGAAGACTTTTCTCTCAGGCGATCGAAGGAAAACTTTATTCTTTCGGCGTAACGCGACCTTCTCTACCTTTTCTCTTTCTCTTTCTCTCTCTCTCTCTCTCTCTCTCCTTTTTCCCTTCGTTTTTTTTCGTTTTTTGTCTTTTCAATTCTTTTCTTTCCTTGCGTTCTCTCTTTCTTTTTCTCTCTCTCTCTCTCTCTGTCTGACTCTCTCTCTCTCTCTCTCTCTCTCTCTCTCTCTGTCTCTGTCTCTCTCTCTCTTTTCTCTCGAGTTTTTCTCGAAAAGTCTCCGGCTCTATTCAACGATTCATTAATTCTCTCGAAACGGGACGATCCGACGGAATGGTACTTCGGTAAAGCCATTTTAGCTTCTGTGATACCAAACGTGAGTAACTGAGAAAGATAGAAAAAAGAAAATACGTTGACCCTCTTTTTCTCCCTCTTCTACTTCTTTCTCCCTCCCTCTCTCCTACCTCACAGTATCACCCCTTCTCTACCCTCTCCCCTTTAAACCCCATTAATCGAATCGACTTTCTCCATGAATATCACTTTACGGTGTCACGTATCAATTTGAAAAGCTTTAATACCTTCTTATTTGAATCCCTTTCTTTTTTTTTCTATTTCCTTTTTTCCTTTTTATTTTTTTTCTTCTCTTAACGTCAGAAAATCTCTGAATTGATAATCTACGTGGTAATTCGTGATCATCTCTTTTTCTTTTTTTTTTTTAATACGTACTTATCAGTTATGTAATGAAAAAAAAAATAGAAGAAGATAAAAAGAGTAAGGAAAAAGAGAGATGCAGAACAAGAAGAAATCTCGAAAATTTCCCTTTTATTTTTATTTTATTTTCTAGTTTGTATAATACCGAACGAGATTAACTGTGAAAACTAGATAAGGGAAAATAGGTCGAACTTACATTTTTATTTTTATATAATCGAATCGATTTTTTATGAACATCACTTTACCATGTCACGTAGCAACGTTGAAATCTTTTTTTAAGTTACCTCCCTGATGTTAAATGACTTCTGAATAAATACTATACGTGCTATTTATTCAAAAGTTTCTTTTTTTTTTTTTCTTCTATAATACGTACTCGTGAGTCGTCTAAAAGGAGAAAAAAAATTCGTATATCTCTCGTACGTTATTGGCCCTTTTATCGAGTTTACATTTTTAACTTTTTAATAATGTAGAAATTTTTAATAGTAACGAAAGCCCCTGAATGATTTTAAAAAGAAATCAATACAGATTAACCACTTATTCTCCTTTCGAAACTGTTTTTTTTCTAGACTAAATTACGAATACTTTCGACGAGTTGGAAGAAAAAGAAAAAAAGAAAGATTAACCAAAAAGTCAAGATTTAATAAATTTTTTAGAAAAAGGATCACCCAGAAATTATTAACCGTGTCGATGTATTAGAAATTCGGACGTTACTTATCACGTTCGATACCGGCGTTAGATGCATACATTATGTATGTCGGATACATAGCAAAGTAAATAACTACATACATACATACGTAGATACATATATACATACATGTGCGACACAACGATTTCCATTGAGAGTCCGACCTCGTACAAAATATATATAGCGTGACGTTGACCAAATGAAAAAAAATAATGCATTGATCTACGATGGAATTTTTTTTTATGTTTTTTTAATGGATCACTTTCAATATTTAGAAAGATTTTGGTATCGAACAAATGTCTTTTAATCTTTTATTTTGAACAAATGTTTAACGAGTATTTCTGTATTTCTGTATTTTTGTGTTTATATTTTTGTAGAAAATCGTAGGTCATTTCTTACGATAAAAAAAAAAAGAAAAAACATATATACATATACATATATATATATATATAGAAAGAGAGATAGAGAGAAAGAGAGAAAGAGAGAAAGAGAGAGAGAGAGAGAGAGAGAAATAGAGAGATAGAAAAGGAAACCATTGGATGTTGTACCCTTCGACGTGAACGTTAGCAACTGGTTCAGGAAAAGCAATAAGACCGTCAGCTCTCGGTGATTGCTTCATTTCCGTAAAGAGCCGGACTATCTGAGCTTCGGTTCGATTTCTATCGAAACTCGACTAGGTAGAGAGTAGTATCGATCGTTCGAACGACGCCGAGGAAGGACCGGTAGGTATAAGAGAAGAGAGTTGGATACACCGAGAGCTTGCGAAAGCTTCTACGAAAGCTTTTTCGAGGTGGTGGAGACATACACTTTTCACCGTACCATCGACCTCTCGATCGTTTCCCGTCGAGTCTGACAGTATCTCTCTTCGATGGATCGAGTTACCATCACGAATATCTCCCTTCTCTCTCTCTCTCTCTCTGGTTTTCGTGTGCTCGTTAAAAATGCAATCGAATCGGATCGAAGACGAAAAAGACGAAGGAAACATCAACCCCGATCGATTTCTTTTTCGAGCAAAGAGTATCAAATAATTATTCGATTATTTTTATAGCTTTTTTTTCCTCGTTAATTCATTCTTCTTTTTTCTTTTTTTTTTTGTTCGTTTTTTTTCGTTCTTCTCGTCTCTTTCCGATTCGTTTGAAAAAAAGCGTATAATCGGAGATACGATATATATTCTGTTACAGAATATCAAGATTATTTTATTTTATTCTTCGAAGCGTGTTAAACGAGTTTTCGGTGAGTTGTTCGTAGAAAAAGAAAGAGAGAGAGAGAGAGAGAGAGAGAGAGAGAGAGAGAGAGAGAGAGAGAGAGAGAGAGAGAGAGTAAAAAAGATAGGTCATAAGCGTACCGAAGTATTCTCGAACGTTCTTGGCAAAGACTTAATACTCAAAGCCTTCGCCAAGTTTTTTCTCGAATTTAATAGAAGGACAACTGGTTTGGTACGCTAGAAATGCTAGGGTCTATTTTGTTATTTATATTTTTCCGAAGCGAAAGCGTGCCACCGAACTTTTTATTCCTACTTTTATTTTAAATTATATTATAGATATAGTTTTCTGTACTATAGAATTATTCGAAATACCATTATGAGTTTGGACAAGTTTACTCGTTTAATTTCTCACGCAATAATAATAATAATAATAATAATAATAATGATAATAATAATAATAATAATAATAATAATAATAATAGTAATTATAATCTCGACCCAAAAAAAAATGCTAACACTGACTCGTTAATTTTTCACCATATGCAATGTTACCTCTTTCTTCTTCTCTCTCTATGTATCTATCTATCCTTCTCTATTTCTCTGTCTCTTGCATTTACATATTATTCGCTAACAGAACCGGCGTATACATAATAGGGAGAAAAGAGAGAGCGAGAGAGAGATAGAGAAAGATAGATGGAGAGATAGAGAGATAGAGAGACTATTGAATTAATAGCTCGAACGATTACTCGACCTTCCGTGAACATAGGACGATCTCGATGAGAATAATAATCGATTAAACGCAAAATCAACGATAGAATGACGGTCCATCGCGATACCATATCATCGGCCTGTTATCGTTAATTCATATCTCGTACGTATTTTATATGGATACGTTGATAGCGATTGATATTATAGAATCCTTTGGACTATCAATTATTATACATATAATTAAGATCGGGTTTCTTAAAATGTTTTATGACTATGAATGTAAAAACGTATCGGTTGTAATCGTTTTCGAGAAATGAAAGGTGACCTTCGTCGGTCTATCGATCGACTCGATAAAGAGAGAGAGAGAGAGAGAAAGAAAAAGCGAGAGAGAGAAAGGGATGAAGGGAAAAAGAACCTATGATAAAACCAGAAAGTAGAGTAAGATCTCATGTTATTGTAAAGGTTCTTGCGATTACGCTATTCATAATATATTTGAATTATATCACTTTTCTTCTCCTTTTCTTTCTTTATACACACACACACACACACACACACACACACACACACAGACACACACACACACACACATATATATATATATATATATATATATATATATATATAAATTTTTCTTCTTTCTCTAATATTTTATTTAATAAAATTAGAAATAAAAGAGAGAGAAAATCTATATACGTTCTTGCTCCATATTTAATATATATAACGTTTATTACATTACACTATTTTACTCTTTATTAAAAACAAAACTATTTATTATATATATATATATATTTTACTTATATTATCTATATTCGATTTATATTAAGAATTCATTAATAATATACTTTTATTATAAATTATGTATAAATAATAAATTTATTAATAACAAATTTTTATTACAAATAATAAAGTGTGAATATAAATATTAATTCAAAACAAAAATCATATAATTGGTTAATTTGAATTGAGTGAAGAGCTAATAAATTACATTCATTCATCCATCCATCCATTCATCAATTCATTTATTCGTTCATTCACGTACTCGTTCATTCTCTCATTCATTTATTCATTCATTCGTTCATTCATTCATTCATTTTCCTTGTGCATATCATTTTCTCTCTTTGTTTTTCTCTTTCGTTCTTTTTTTCTTCCTTTCTTCTTCTTTTTTCTTCAGAGCACATTAACGGGACGTAAAGTAAGAGACATTACTTCCAGGCCTTCCTCCTTTACTTCTCCTTTTCGTGAGATTAATAACTTTCGCTGGTCGTTTATTCGGTAAGAAAACTTTGGAAACGTAGCGTTAAACTTTCTAAGATTGTTGATAAATTATTAAACGTTAAAAGAAAGAGACGAGGAGATAGAAAGAGGATACGTATATAATAAATTCATAAGCGAATCTCATAGTTGCTCGATTACGGTTGAAGAAATGAATTCATTTTAAATATTACGTATAAAGGATTATTAATATTACGATGTTGATCATTATTAATTTACATGTTTTTAATATCGTTTGACATTCTTTCTTCAAAATGTATATTTAAAATTTATCTTTATATATGTGGAAATATATAAATTCTTGATTTATCCCTCGCATAATGAGATTACCTCTTGTTAGCTTTCCCATGCGACTACTTACTGCAAATGAGATAGATATAGTAAAAAAAAAAAAAAAAAAAGAAAAAGAAAGAAGAAGCAGAAGAAGGAGATAAAGAAGAGGAAAAAGAAGAAAGGGGAATGTAAGAAGGAAATGTAGAAAGAAAGAAAGGAGATTCTTGCGATTCTTCTTGAGAGAAAAAGAAGATGGAAAAAAGGGGGAAGAAGAAAAAAAGAAAAGATTTAAAATAAAATAAAAAATAAAATAAAATGAAAGAGAGAAAAAAAGGAAAGGAAAGGATGGTCTTTAGTCGTGCTCGAATTTCCAGTTAGTTAAGTATTTCTTAAAGCGTATAGTGCGTAACCTTTTAATCTAGTCTTTTGTCCGAGTACAAAGGACAAGACGAATTGCTTACAACGAATGATTATTAAAAGAAGAAAATAAATAGGTTCTGATGAATAGAAAGAAGAATGAAAATGTACGAATGGTTCGTGATAATTATTGTCAGACAGTTTTTATATTGCAATCAGAATGAATGGTAGCATAGAAAATAACATTATTACAGGTCAATAAAAGATGTCGACATTTTTATTTTATATATTTCATTACTATATATATATATATATATAATAAATAACGTTAAAGTATTTTTTTTTCCTTTTTCTTTCTTTTTTTTTGTCAGAAAATAATGATTTATAGTATCGTAATGGCCAATTAGTAATGTTATAATTTGCAAGAAAAAGTATTATTATTGTTTAACTATATATAAAACATTACACTTATTAATAATGAAACAGTTATCAAATAAATACATTATTGTAAATAATAACAATGATAATAATAATAATGAAAGAAAAAAATAGTCTATAAAGTAAAAGATAATTAATCGATTAGCAAACGTATTATCTCGAGATAATTGATCGATAAATGGATGATCGCAAGTACTTTTGATCGGTACTCGTTCGATCATAGTTGTAAACTGTATAATGTAAACAGAAACAGGTTAAAGGAGGCTCGCGGCATAGGCGAACCTGCTTTACAAGGTACTACGTAACTTTCGAGGTGTCTCTTCGTTAATAGGGTGCGCCAACCCTTTGAATAATAAAGCCATGCATCGACTAGTAACGTGCTATCTCTCTCTCTCTCTCTCTCTCTCTCTCTCTCTCTTGCTCTTGCTCTCTTTTTCTTTCTTTCGTTTTCGCTATCGAATGATATTTTTCATGAAAATATTCAATTCTTGCTGTAACGATACTTTATTACTTGGAATACTCCATTTTATTTAACACGACGTTAATGATCGTATCTATAACTTATCGTATATATAACTAGATCTTATTTCTATAATTTTTATTGGTTTAGTGAAGCATTTTATAAGATTTTAACTCGAAAGAATAATTTAATTGTTTAGTTAATAAAAAGGGTTGAAAATGAAAGGGTTTTATTTAAAAGTTTATTTCAAAGCTTTTTAAGTATATATATCTATGTGTGTATGTGTGTACGTGTACATCTGCGCATGTATGCATTTAAATACGCGAGACATATTAAAATAAGAATACATCAAATCGTAGTCCAACGTAGAAAATAAACTAACCGTTTGATAAAGCATTTTATAAGATTTTACTTTAAAGTGTAATTTAATTTTTTAGTTAATAAAACGAATTAGTAGAAAAACAGTTTTATTCAAAAGTTATTTTCAATGTGCGTACGTGCATGTGTTATATATAGTTTATACGTGAAATACGTTAAAAGGAAGGAACGTTAGATTGTAACTCGTAGAAAATAAATTGAGAAAATAATTGTAATATAATAGAGAAAAGAGTTAATTTGAGTTTCTAGATATATTCGTTTGATATATCATTTTTGAAAAATTTCATATGAATAAAAAATTTAATCCTCTACATTATGAAACCCTGACGTGATATTTCATTTTCGTTAATAAAACGATTTAATAGGAAAGAGTTCGTTGTAAAAATTGAGATTAAAAATGTGATATCAAAATTTGAAGAAAATCAAATCGATATTATCTTATAGAGAACAAAATAGAAAAAAATAATTATGTCTGTTCAAAATAGAATAAATAAATTTAGTTTAATGTAAAAATAAAAGAAAATAGGATTATAGATATAATATAAAAACGAATTGAGAATAATGTAGATAAGTACAGTAGGATTGTATCGAGATTTTTAATTTTTATTATTTTTCAATATTTTTGTGATTTTTTTTTACGTTCAGATACGTCAATTTATTCGATATAATATACTCAACATCCCAATTTCCTTTCGCATCAACGTATTCCCATTCGCTCATAAAGCATCCATCTACGTATCGTCATCGTTCAAACGATGTACATTCTATTACTTTTAGTCATTCTCACAGTTTTTTAATCGCATTTATCGAGATTTAGTTTCGAATAGAGCACCTGCCTTGTATGCCAGTGCAACGTCCAACGTTTTAATGAATTAAAAAGATCGAAAGGTGCGATTGAAAATTGCCGTAAAGTAAAATTGATATTATAGCTTATGATGATAGTTTTGACAGGATTAAAAATACATTTTCGAAACTCGATTGGAAAATGCATATAAAACAAAATTTTAACTATTTTAACTTATTACAATCGAAGATACATACATATCTTCGTATTTTACTTAACAAATTGAAATACAGAATTTCGTAGAAGATAGGAAAGAAGAAAGGAAAGAAAAGAAAAAAGGGACAACAACAAAAAAAAAGAAAAAGAAAAAAAAGGTTTGGTACATTTTTTAAATCCTTGAAACATTTCTTATAGCGAGAGTAAGAGGAAGAAGAAGATAGGAAAAAAGCGAGAGAGAAAGAGAAAGAGAGCAACAGAAAAAAAGTGAGAATTACGTCGGTGACATGGGCAATTCGTTCGATCGAGGTTGATTACGAGCCCGTTTCTCCGACGTTTTGTAGCTCTATCTCTTTCCAACTGCTAAAGCCATTGCAAAAGTGGAACGATGCTCTTTCTCTCTCTCTCTCTCTCTCTCTCTCTCTCTCTCTCTCTCTCTCTTTTTACCTGTCTCTTTCTCTCCTTCTCTGTGTGGTATAGCGATCGGATAAATGATATGTGTGTTGCATGTTTAAACGACACAATATTTTACAATATAGCGAACATTAACAACTCAATTATTATATTATCCTACATCATTCTATCCTTTCTTTTATCATTTACAAAACTGTCCGTACGTGTATCTAATTCTAACGAATTATTAACGAGAAAGAAAGAATTTTATATATATATATATGTGTATGTATGTGTGTGTGTATATATACGTACATATATATGTATAATTCATTTCACCGTTTTCATAAGAAAACAATGTGATTAAAAACGAAAGAGCTAAGTTGTTTTCCTTTTTCTTTCTCTTCTTCCATTTTTCTTTTCTTCCTTCTTCTTCCCTCTCTATTTCTCTCTCTCTCTCTCTCTCTCTCTCTCTCTCTCTCTCTCTTAACGTTGCTTTCTATACAAACGAGAACGTTCGATCGTTATCGTAATCGAAGAAAATTACAGAACCCAACGAAGGTGGGTGCCGACGAGGAAACGTTTTGCGTTTGACTTCGTAATTTCGTCGTTCTAGTTAGTTTCTCGGTACACACTTACAGAGAGAAAGAGAAAGACAGATAGAGAGAGATAGATAGATAGAGAGAGAGAGAGAGAGAGAGAGAGAGAGAGAGAGAGAGAGGATGGGGGAAAGATAGAGAGAAATAGACAGAGAGAGAGAGAGAGAGAGACGACAGTGAACCGGGTTACGCTTAGAGCTGTTCCCATCGAAGCGATTTACGTTTATTTGCGATTCCACTTCTAACGGAGCGACGCATTTCCTCTACGGCTAAAATTCATCCGTGGTAACAGCTTGCGTTTCGTCCGGATTCGCGGTGCATTAATCCGATAAACGTGATTCCGAATTAATGATTTACGCGCGTTTTCAAGCAAAGGACAATCATTGAACTCTCGTGTTTCTCTCTCTTTCTGTTTCTCCCTCTTTCTCCCTCTTTCTCTCTCCATCTATCTATCTCTATCTCCCTTTCGCACGACCTCTCTCGCTTATGTATTTTAAGTACAGCGATTGACGAGAGGATTTTCGCTTAATCTCTGCAAAAATGTATAATAGGATAAAGATCGATCGAACGAAGAAAGAGAGATGGATTTTCAAGAATAATTAGATAAAAATATATCGCTGATGTTATCGTTAAACTCGACTATTTGAAATATAATTATTACTTTTGATAATACAGGAGAAGTTATCCGATGATTATGGGAATTAGATATTTCAAAAAAGTTAACAAACGTTCGTGATGGATTTTCTTTCGACTTATTATATAATACTTCGATGGAACGAGAAACAGGGATAGAAAGATAATTTACTATCGCAATTCTTACCTATTGCGGATCTATATCTATATCTATTCTTATACAGATAGTTAAATTAACAATTATTATTAGTATTAAATTCGTAGTTAAAATAATCGATTACGATATGTTATCATTGCCATACGTGTTGAAAGAAAAGAAAAAAACGGAAAAGAAGAAAAAAGAAAGAAGAAACTTATTTTCTCGATTTTTAATTACTATTGCTTTTTCGTGCGAATGCAAAATTGTACACACATACACACACACACACATCTATATATATATATATATATATATATATATATATATATATATGTAATATTTGATAGTAATCATTTTTTCATTTTCTTTTTTTTCTTCTTTTTCGTATGATTAACGAGAATATCTGTTGCATTAATTACATGTAATTATTAGAGACTATACTTTCTCTCGACTCTATCCAGTATTTCGATTTTTTAAGGGTGCTCGTGAAAGAATGATGGCCGCGACGTACGTTGCGTGCCACATTGCGGACCACGAAATTTGATGGGTTTTGGACGGTGAATAAGGGTCGGGAGTAAATTACAGCGTAATTTGCGGCCGTTATTAAACGATTACCTACCACTGTAACACTTTACAACGTGTATTCACCAATACCTGGTTGCATGTGCTACGAACTTTCATGTTGGCGAACACAAGAAATGAATAAACTAATCGATACGACCAATAGTGGCGCGATTTTTCTCTCTTATTTACAATGTAACCATTGAAAATGCATGTAATTTGTCGAATGGAAAGGACACATCGTTTTTATATTTTCATTTATACTTTTCCTCTAATAATCATTTATATGATTATTTATACTTTAGATAAATTATTGTATGAATTTATGATCAATGAGGTTTATTGTATATTAATACGTCATTTATATTCGATTTATATCAATGTAAATTATGCATTTATATTTTTATATTCTCAGCTAATATTCTCAGTTAATCAATAAATCGTCGAATAAAACGTGAGAACGTTTTATATAATATATATTATATAATCAATTATTTATTTTTTCATTTTTTTCTCAAAACCATACTATTTTACAAAATCAGAAGGATGATTCAAAATAAATAAAATTAAAAAAGTGGAAAGTTTGCTTCAAAAAAGAAAAAAAAAAAAACTATTCGTTCGATTAAATTCGACTCGACGAGAATAAGTAATCGTAAGGATATTTTTAATCGTTCGTTACGTTTAAAAATATGACGATTAGGATAATCAAATATTAATGTGTTTTAAACTAAGAAAAAATCGACTTTGACGTACAACTAATCACCAACAAACTCAAGTTTAATAATTATCTTAAATTGTATCTATCGTTAAGGATACACTCTTCCATAAAGTAAATTCGTGTTAACTTTCTGTTAATACAAAAAGATAAACATAAAAGTAGGAAAAAGAAAATGAGTATTACTTTTTCTCTCTGTTTATCTCTCCGTAAGATTTCCCACGGAGTTAATATTGATCCGAATGAAATACGAAGCTTTTTAGTCGGCAACGACTCGTCCTATCCACTTCGATTATTATTTTAATAAATAGCAAGCTGTGCGCCTTGATTAAATTCATGTCTACGGTATTTTCTTATTTCTTTTTCTTTCTCTTCTTTTTTTCATTTCATTTTCAGCACGTGGACGAGACTATAGTCGAGGTACGTAAAACAGAAGGAAAGAAACACAAAAAAGTGGAGAAGAAAGGAAACTAAAGGGCAAAAAAGAAAAAAGAACAGGCGAGTAAAACAAAAGATAAATAAATAGATAGATAGATAAATAGATAGATGGAAATTAAAAGAAGATCGTTTTAAACTGTTCCTCTTGAACAGCAACCAAAATAATGTGTCCTTGTGTGCCTTTCCGAGTTCGCATTAAGAGAAAAGAAGATAAAGATAGAGAATATAGAGAATAAGTAAAAGAGAAAGAGAGAAAGAAAGAGAGAAAGAAGAAATGCTATCGCGTTTTCCTCTTCATAACGTGCCGACGACTGGCGTACATTTGTCTTCATTTCTTGCAGTGGTTGAAGCGAACCACGGGGTACTTACGATTTAGAGCTTTAGTTTCCAAGCGAAGGTGCGAAGTCAAAGGACGTTCTGGTAAAGATGGAGAGCGAAAGGAGACGAGTGGTAGGACGTTTCGAGAAGGGGTAACGGGAGCAGCCATTACCAACGGTGATAGTTTGCTTTGAACTCCGTTGGGGACCTTTGCGGTAATCGTTTCTATGCCAGAGAAGGTTCTCGAGGTTCCACCAGGCACCAACGATGGTTAACGATAATTGGACTATCGCGTGACAAGCGAGTTTCCACAAACGAAAGGTGGCAAATCTCTCCTTCTCTCCGTCTCTCTCTCTTTCTCTCTGTGTTCTCTTTCTCTTTACGCACCATCAGATGATTTTGACTTTCTTTCTTATTGTTTGACACAGCGATTTGTTTTCGTTCGATTATTGATATCTCGTGATCTATTTGATCATTCAGGTAGAAAAATTAATTAAAAAGAAAAAACGTAATGTGTGTATATATATATATATTTTTTTAAATATAAGATCGACGAGAAAATCACGCTGATATATTCTGATCGTTTGTTCTTGCTTTACTATTAGTTATATAAGGTGTTAAGAGAAAGGCTCTTAAGAATTAATGATTATTTAATAATCACGTCAAGCTCAATTAAAAATGATCTGATCGTTAACGGGATTTTTACTACTTGTATAATGCTTTTAGAGAAAAAGTATTTAAAGGGTATATTGTATTTATCAAGTTGAGTTAAACACGTTAGCTCGGAAGGTTCATTTTGTATAATGTTGAAAATGATTTTTTCTGGTATAAAAGGAACTTACTCGCTTCTGGTTATACATAGTACGTACTCTAAGTAAAGTATTAACATGCATTATTCCAATTTTTTTGTCTCTCTTTTTTTTATTTTACGTAATACAATTTTAAATAGCGAAATATAACTTTGTGATTCTGTGGAAAATGTATTCATAAATATTATAATAAGAATGTATAAACGTAATAAAAGTACATTATCAATGGACAAAAATAAAGAAATTAGTGTCTTTATCAAAATAATGTTTTTTATTTACAAACGATCAAACATTTTTCTACTTACTTTATTGAATCTATTTTTCTTTAACATCTTATATATCGAGGTCAGCTATTTAATGCTGCTCTAGATTCTATACTATATACTATTATAAATACTAAATTATATTTGGGGTCATATAACGACGGCATTTTACACCTCGCGTGATCAGACTGTTAACACTCATAGGTTATACTTATGCTATGTCTTTTGTTTTTATCTTTCCTTTGAACTTTCGATAAAACTTCACCTATTATTACGTTCGAGTAACAGCACAACAGCCGGTTGTATTTCATTCTCGTTTAGTTATTTTATAACAAACTTTTTTCTTTCTTTCTTTCTTTTCTTTTTTTTTTTCTTTTTTTATATTAATATCTTGATAATCGTTATTAATCGTTTCCTATTAAAATAAAACTATTATATTAACGGATTAAATATTAAATATAAATTAATATTAATAACATAATTCTCTGACGTCTCATCAGATTATGGAAAAACGATTTTAAAAATATTCTTTATAATTTTTCTTCGTTCACGCATATTAATTTTATTTGATAACACAATATTTACATACTACAAATAAATTATTTGCCATCCGATATGAACTGTTTACATAGAGATAAATCCTTGAGATTATTGCGACATTTTAAAACTCACTCACCTCGATACGATTATTTCGATGTAATAAAACAAATTGATGGAGATAGGAGAAGAGGGGAAAAAAAAGGAAAAAAAGAGAAGAAAAAAAAAGACGAAAGAAAAAGAGAAAAACCAAATCAGTAATTGACGTTCTCATAAGTTCATTAAACTCACGTGCAACATAAAACTACGATATCGATCACCGTGGAGAAAAACGACAGCCATGAGAGAATGTATTATCAGCTTAGATCGTAAAACAAAATTACGATCTTATTTGTTCGAAACGAATTGGAAATCGGCGGCACGCGATCTCTAGCAAATGCATTCATCGACACCACCACCGATGATTATTCGCTAGATTAACGATCAGAAAAAAGAAAGAAAAAGAGAAAGAGAAAAAGAGAGAACGAGAATGAGACGTGTCGAGTAAGCTTACATGTTATTTTATACAGAAGATTGAGCTTAAAATCATAGGTCTAGTAAAGAAGGATAAAAACGAAAAAGAAAAGAAAAGAAAAGAAAAGAAAAGAAACGAGAAAGCGGCAAGAAAACAGTGATTAAGACCGATAAAGAGAACCCTGTATACTTAACGAATGCAAGAAAGAAAAAAAGACAGAAAAAGAAACAAAGAGAGAGAGATAGAGAGAGAGAGAGAGAGAGAGAGAGAGAGAGAAGAAACGCAAACTTTATCGTTTTACAATTACATATTACTTACATTTAGATTGTATTTTATTAAAGGAGTATGGAAGTCGAACGTGTCGAAGAGAATATAACGATTATTCAAGGGTCGGCTGGTTAACAGTTACATTAACTAAACTCGCAAGGAAATCGTTAAGTGGGACCATACGAAAAAGGGTGGTTATTTAAAGTGAAACTAGAACGAGTCGAGCGAGTAAGAGCGTCGTCAGTCTACTCTTACCACCGATTTCTCTGTGGTCTGTGTATATACATATATAAGTATATATGTTTATGTATATATGTATAGATATGTACGTATTTGAAGTCGTTCTACTTTCTTCTCTAGACGTGACGACGTGACGCCCACTGACGCGACTAAAGTCGATTGATACTTACGTCCGTAAGTAAGTAAGTAAGTACTTACTTACGTACGTGGAGTAGTAATATATAAAAAGAAAAGCTAATCGTTTACATATGATATTATAATGGTATTAAATAGGGGCACGCGTTTTACGAGATGATGCTTTCGTTATCTTTTCTTTGTGTTTTTTCTTTTTTCTTTTCTTCTTTTTCTCTGACTTTTTTTTTCTCTTCTTCCTATCCCTCCTACAATCACCTTTTCCTCTTTCACCTTCTCGAACGTCTACGTTTCACCTCGTTTATACTCTACACAGAGATAAGAGAAAGAGAGAGAAGGAGAGAGATAGATAGAAAAGAGGCAAGGCTTTTATCGGGAACCGATATGGCGTAGGCCCTCCGAGAGAAACCATTCTGAAAAATTAATAAAGCGCTAAAAAGCACGTCATCGAGAGAGGAACGAATAATACACGTTGAGAGAAGTTATGAGAGAGAGAGAGAGAGAGAGAGAGAGAGAGAGAGAGAGAGAGAGAGAGAGAGAGAGAGAGAGAGAGAGTGGGGTGAGAAAGTACATAGAAGAGGATAGTAAAGATAAGAGAGAGAGAGAGAGAGAGAGAGAGAGAGAGAGAGAGAGAGAAAGGAGATAAGAGTATTTTGGTATGCTGCGTATCGAGATTATCTCGCATATTTCCTCATTGCTGGTTTACGATGGTTTTTGCGGTTTTCTCAAGGCCTTGGCAACATAGCTATTCGAGTTACTTCGAAATAGAAAGAGATAAAGAGAGATAGAGAGATATATATATAAAGAAAGAGAAAGAAAGAAAGAGAGAGAGAGAGAAATAATATAGATAGAGAGAATGAGAGAAGAGGAAGACAGTTAACGTTGTATTAAAGGTCCGATAACATGATGCTCGAAGAAAGTTGCTACCCCATTAAGATAATCTTCCCGCGTTTCTAGGTATTATAGGATAAGCGGGAGGAGAAGTAGAGGACGTCGTAGAACGTAGAACGTAGAAATACGTAAGAAAATTCGTATTATTCCGTGAAGAAGGAACGTGAAGATGAAAGAGTGGAGAGGGAAGGGCTAAGAGTAGGAAAGAGGGGGTTTGTAAAGAGGAAAGGGGCAGGATGGAAGTCAGATTACACGACTAACTCGTAACCAAGACCAATAGGCAAGACGTGATTACGAGTATGGTAACTTGTAAACCTTTCGAATCTAAAGTTTTACTTTGGATTTAGTATCAAGTTCATTTTTCTTAGTTTCTTCTTCGCTTCTTCTTTTTCTTTATTTTTATTTTTTCTTGATGTAACTATTATACTATTCTGTGGACATCAGTTATTTTTCTTCTTCTTTTTCTCTCTCTGTCTCTGTCTGTCTGTCTATCTGGCTGTTTCTATTCGTATATATCTCTGTCTTTCTCTGTCTATGTCTTCTTCTCACGTACTGATAAAAGAAACCGTAAAAGAAAGTCAACATCGTTATAGCTTTCGTTTTATCGGAAAAATTGTACACCTGTGGGATTTGATTCGATCTGTGCGAAGGTGAACACGAGAGTGTAAATGTTTTACGAATCTTTACCTACGGATGTTGAATTTTGGTATACGCGTGCGCGTGAATGAGTGTACGTGTATGTCTATATCTGCGTGAGTTTGGTAAATCCTAGATGACCGAAGATAGACGATTTCGTTTTTATTTTTGTACGACGAAACTTTCGATGTTTTATACTCCACAATTTTTTTACTTTTGTTTTTTCCAATGGTTTGGAGTATTTTTATTTTCCAAAAAACAGAAGAAGAAAAAAAAACAGAAAAAAGTAACGAGGAAAGAATAAAGAAATAGAGCAGAAATAATATTTCATATTTCCTTGCTTTGTTCTTTTATATTTTAAAGGAAAAACGAAATAGGAAAAATAGAAATATATAAATGGTCTCTCGTTTTCAAATTGCCAAAGGTACTTTTTTATTTTCAATTTTTGCGTAATATAAGTTTAAATTATATTGTAACATTGTACTCGATTTATATAAGTACATGCATATATTAATAAGTAATTAAATTCTACTAAAAATTAAACTCATATTATAGGAAAACTTTAAATAGCTAAAACGTTAATTAGACTTGCATTTTTATACGATACAGAAGAAATATCTATAAATAATATTATAATAATATAAATAATATATAAATAATATTAAATCGATACATCGATTCGCGTTAAAAATCGTGTTAATTCACTTATTTGAAGATATATTATTTGATTAAATGTTATCATTTTATATATATATAAAATCGATGATTAGAGACGAACGTCGAGAATAAAATAAAATTCGTTAAAATTTTCATCGAAACGATTCCAAATGTAAAATGAAATGGTTACTCTTCTACGTGTAGAAAAATGTGTAATCATTTAAAGAAAATCAAATATTTTAACGCATAGCACTATACCGTTCTATCTCAATAGAATTTTAAAACAAACTGTTTACGTGACGTTATACGGATACGTGGATGGTTGCTTGTAGAGAAGAATTCGCCGTTGGGCAAGGTAACAAACGCAATTTGTTTGAAAAGCGAACTTATACTCCACGGAGAGCAAGAACGAAGCGAACATGTACCTACTACGATGTGAGCGGATGAGCGAGCTAGCTGGCCACGTAGGAATATAACATGCATATCGTAGCTTGGAAAGATGAATACTTGAAACGTAGAAGTGGTACAAGTTCAACTCGCATTATGCGAACATTACGAAGCGAACGATATTATCCGAGTGATGGATGTGTTTACTTTAAACGTATGAACCCTCTCCTTCTCTCTGTCTCTCTTTCTCTCTCTCTCATTCTTTATCATAAGCCTTGCTTAAAGACGTTTGCATAAATCGTTCCGTGCTTTATTAACTTTTCATATTCATTACGTGTCAATTTGATATAGGTACTTCCTATTTTACTTCAAACCAGAAGCTTCGATGTATCTTGATTATTTTTCATGATGTATATGTAAGCATATTTTTTTAGTGTGATGCCATTTTTAAAGGCGTGTATTATACTTATCATGCATATTATATTATACTTATCAAGCACAGTGTATATGAAGCTCCTGGAAAATTGTATTAAATTATAACGAAACAGTATTTTTCAGTCTTTTGTAATATTGGTATTTATATTTTTTTCTTTTCTTGAAAAAGTCAATAGTCTTATTGTTTAAATGTATTTGTATCATTTACGAAACTCAAACATTCGAAACTGAAGTGACCGATCTTTATCGAGAAAGATAAAGATTCACGATAGTAGTAAACACGCTTTTGATCACGAGCAACATCTTTCAATTTTTATCTATCTGAAAGAAATGAAAGAATATCTAATGAATTAGATTATTTTTTCTAACATAAGAGATCGAATTATCGATCTAATCGACGTCACATTCGTTTTTCAGATAACTCGTATTATTAACAAATTTATTTTTGAATACACGAGTTTCATTTTGTATAAAAAAAAGAAAAAAAAAACACAGAAAAAGAAAGAAAAAAATTCAATTAATCGTTTATGGAAATCGATAGGATAGATTTGTCGAAATCGAGAAAAAAAAATTGATAAGAAAATCGATCCTTCGATTATTCTCCCATTCTCTTTCTTCAATTGTTAGTTTTAGTTTTCACCTGAGCACTATGTCTTTCCCAACTTCGATCGTTTCAATCGTACACAGAGTTAGACCGAGTTGAATACAATGAAAGATCCGTCCATCTGTTTCGCCGTATCGAAATCGATCTCAAAGTCCAGACGTTTGCGGTTAAATAAGATCGGCGACGATTTAAATTCACCGTCCTCGATCTCTCCCTCTTTCTCTCTCTCTCTCTCTTTCTTTCTGTCTCTCTGATGTCTCACTCCCTCTTCCTGTACCCTTTCTTTCCGAGAAAGAAATAAGATCAAAAAAAAAAAAGAAAAAAGAAAGAAAAGAAAAGAAAAGAAAAGAAAAGAAAAGAAAGGAAAACAAAAAGAAAAGGATATAAAAAAAAGAAACGAAAAGGATACGAAGGGGTAGGGGGTAGGTTTCGAGTAGAAGAAACGCAAAGTGCATATCGATAGCTCGAGTCACGAAATTGGCTTAATTAACCGCTGCGAAAACGACGTCGTTTCGTTATATCCTTGTTCGCAAAGGGGAAACTCAGGTAGAGAGACAGACAGAGAGAGAGAGAGAGAGAGAGAGAGAGAGAAAGGAGTGCAAGTAAAAAGAGGAAATTACCTCGATGAAACGAAGCACGAAACGTTGCGTCTAATACGCGCTACTGATAATCGCTAGCCTTGAAGGAAATTCCGTGGAGGGTGGTTGATGGTGGTGGATGATGGTGGTGGTGGGAGTTCGTAGGAGTTCAGAGATTTTGGGGATCTAGAGGAAGGTTAGGCGATGAGGCTCATGTACTACGTTAATTATTTGTTCCCGGGGAAGAATAAATTATGCGTCGTTTCAAGTAGAAGACGAAGAAGAGATGGAAGAAGCACTCTCAATGCTTTTGGAATATCTTTAAGGAATATCTTCGGATTATCTTTATTGGAAATGGGTGGCGATTACAGGTGGATGGCTTGGATAAGATAAAGCTTAGAAGAGCTAACTCTCTATCTCTACATCTCTTTTTCTCTCTTTCTTTCTCTCTCTATATATATCACTATTCTTCTTAACGCTGACACTGCATCAAGAATACATTAATTTCTTCTGGCTCTTTGATATAATATATCTTTAAGTTATCTTAATTGTCTTATCTATATTTATGTTTATACGCTCTTGATAATTTCATTATTAATTATTAATGTAATTATCGAGTAAAGAAGCTATCTCTCTTTCTCTCCTATTTTTTTTTATTGCTTCTATTACAGATATTTTTATCGAATAAAAATAATCTATTCTCACGCTTAATCATATTTTTACATTATTTCCATCACTTTCTTTTATGAGATATCTATATTTACGATTATTACTATTTCTAATTTTATTGTTGATGTAATTGGATAAAGGACGAATAAAGAATTTATTTATTTCTTTCTCTCTCTCTCTCTCTCTCTCTCTTTCTTTCTTTATTATTATTCTTGTTCCAAACACTGTATCAATTATTACAATCTATTCTCACTTTCAACTATTATTTTTATATAATTGCCATCGTTTCTTTTATTTAATACCTATTTATATACCTACGTATAATTATGATTATTTCTAATTTAATCAATTGTTAATAATATTATTGACGTGTAAATTTCTAATATATTTAGAAATTGTTTGGTCAACATCTTTATAGGCAATAAATAAATTTGTCTATATATCATTCGTACTCTTATTACCTTTTCATAGTTGAGCGCGCGCGTGCGCGCGTAAGTACCTATGATGCTTAAGCGATGTTTTATAGAAAGAAAGAGCTTTTGTTAAAAAGTCAATAACTGTCAAACAACGAGAGCTTATTTCCTGATTCTCTTGCGTGTACGCTTTCGAGAAAGCACGTGTAAAAGTTGCGTTATTTTCTCGTCAAGTGTCAAGCACGTTCTTTTTTGACGAATTTCAATTAAACTCTTTACGTTCGTTGTTTATGAATCAAATAATAAAACAATCTATAATTGCAACGCGACAAATAATTTTTCATACCACTGAAATTTGTTTCATTTTGTTTTCAATATAGTAGTAGGAATCTTACGATATTCTTTAAATTTAATATTTGCTAATTTCTATCGATGATAGTCATATAAAAAATAAGCCGAACAAAATCTAATCAAATTCTTCGTTATTTATTTATCACATATGATATTTGATAATTTGTATTTATATTATGTTCGAAGAATTTCAATATAACCTTTATTTTATTTGTAATATTTCCATGGTAAAAATCTACGAAATGTCTTTAATCGATTCTCTCGAAATTTCATAGAAAAATTTTACAAAATCTCTGAATATCAGTGAGTTTTAATATTATATTTATATATACAATGTATTTATATTTTTTCTGTTTATATATATATGTAATTAATACAACAATTTTGTTCTAAATATTTTAATATGAAATATATACAAATGATTATACAGAGTTAAAAATAATGATCAACAAATATGAATGAGTTACTTTAGAATAAAATAAAAAACCAAGAGTTAATACGATTGAAATAAGAAAGACATTGAAAAAATGAATGAGACGTTTCTCTCTGATGGATATCGAAAAGATAGAAAGACCATTTAACTAAGCGTCCGTTACGAACGATAATTTAAATACGACGTAGCCCATAGATTTTCTTAAAGAGTTTCGTGAGATAAGCAGTTTAAGATTTAACCCTGCGGAAAGGTCGTAGTTGATCTGACAGAAACATGCGACATCTCTTTTTAAGAACTAACTTAGGTCTCTTATTAAATCAAAATGGAATAATAATTTTGTTAAATAATTTTGTTAAAACAATTTACACAATAGGAAATTTAACAATAGAAAGCAATAAAATTTAATAGAGAAATTGTACAATAGAAGAATCGTTCTATTATTATTACGTTTGTTAATTTGACAGGAATATAACGATTAAACGAAACACTTTGTTCATTTTGTTATTTTCATTTTTTATATAATTTTACAATAATAATTCTAATTGAATAATTATAATTTATATAAATTTAAGGGTTTAGAATAGCTTAATGATTCTAAACAATAATAACTCAAAACAAATAAAGCTGTCACTTAAGAGTTCTTCTAATAATTATGATCTTGATAATTGTAAATGAAGATATTTATGATTAATTATTTTCTGAAGGGTTTAATTAATTCTAATGTCGAATATAAATTCTAATTATTTGTATGAGCGTAAGTATTTTTTGTTCTCTTTATATATATTCATATAATTTTATCTTCCCGATAATAGACATACCAAAATAATTTTTTCGAATGATCATATCATTTATAATGAAATATTGATATTTCATTTAACATTATAAAAAGCTATCCATTTTTATTACATCGGTACGATCTACTTGAAAAGAAAAACATTTTTCATTCGCTTTATTATTTTAAGTTTATTTAATAGATATTATAAAAACAGCTTTCAAGTTAAAATTTCTCCAAGAGTAATACTAAATACGATATTGTATAAAAGATAATAAAGAAAGTCTTTTACAACGCGTCGACAGGTTCGACGATATCTAGCGAATATCGAATAAAAATAATGATATCATTTTCAATGATATTAATTTCTTCACTTTTCAGAAATTTTCATTTTTTCCTTTCTCCCAATTTCTTTTTTCTTTTCTTTTCAATATTCACAAAAACAAATCTCTCGATATAATTGTCAAAATAACTATATCATTCATTATCGAATATACGAGCGATCCCAAAAGGCAGATGGATTCATTCTAACTCGAATCGCGGAATCCCGAAGGGTGGAAGATGATTCAAGACGAAAAAGAGAGACAGAGAGAGAGAGAGAGAGAGAGAGAGATAGAGAAAGAAAAGGAGATCGAGAGAGGGAGAGGGATTATTTTTGTCGCGAGCAACGGACCGACGACGCTCGTAGAAAAGGAGAGCAAGCGGTGCTCGAACGATGAGACGTGTCATCGGATAGAGTAGGAGAGAGAGAGGAAACGTGAGAGAGACAGAGAAAGAGACAGAAAGAGGGGTAGAGAGAGAGAGAGAGAGAGAGAGAACAGGGATGGATTCGGTTAAAGGTAGTAGCGCCGCAACGGCCAACCCTGGAAACTCAGACGGGGTTGGTCCGATAGCTCTTTCAGTCGCGGACAAGCCGCCACGCGAGGATAACATTCCGCACGGTGACATAACGCGATAATACTCGTTCGATAATACTCGTGAACATTACCAGGATCTTGTCATTCTCTTCTCGCAACGTTCATCGAGATCGTCCGTTTCCGGATATCACCGAGTTAAAAGAGAAATAAAAGAGAGAAATAAAAAGTAACAAGAAAAGATAAAACAAAACGTAAATATTAAAATTCGATCGAGATTATTATAAACGTGCAACAAATATCGCGATAATTTTTTTTAATTTTTTTTTTTCTTCAATTTCTTTTTTCTTTTTTTTCCATCTTCGCCGTTTTACGGTGTGAAACCATCGAAGGCCACGTGGGTGTATTAAATTATATGTAACGTAATTCACACGGTTCTACATTCACGCGCATCACTGCGATCAATTCGATCGATCGTTTTTCTTGCTTCTATCTCTTGTTCCTTTCTTTCTTTCTTTTCTTTCTTTCATTCCTCTTTGTTTTTATTTTCTTTTTCTGAATTTTCTTTTTTTTTTTGCTCTCTCGATTTAATTCAATTTCACGTCGAACTGAATTAAATTCAACCGTTGACTTTGGCAAATAATTTCCTTTCCTTTTTTCGCTTCTTTTTTCTTTTTTTTTGTTTCTTTTTCTCTTTTTCGTAAATATGTCTATACTACGTGCCACGATATCGCGTTAAGCTACTTTAGAGTTATTTTTTAAGGATCAATTTCGGGGTCGTAAATAATGACATTGATTATGCGTATGATTACAAGTTTCAATCTCGATCGTTCGATTCGATTAAAGTTAGAGAGCCGTTCGATCTTGTAACCGGTTACGACCGAACTCTCAGCCCGCGTAACTTCGAAGTTTGTGTAGGAGAGTATACGTAACTTGTATTGCTTACGAGTTTATTGCTTATAAGTGAATTTTTAATGACTTTCTTATCGTCTCTCTTTCTCTCTCTCTCTCTCTCTTTCTCTCCCTTTCTCTTACTTTCTTTCTATCTCCTTCTACTTCATAGACACACATATACACATTCGTAAATATCATCGATAGGATGAACGTAGTATTGGAACGATAAATGTAACGACCGAAACAATTGATTTTCCACGACAACATCAAAGAGAGTCAAGAGATGGATTTTGAGATTTTATCTCACCGAGAAAATAAAAAGAAAAAGAGGAGAAGGAGAAAAAAGAAGAAGAGAGGGAGCCAAAGCAAGAGAGAGAGAAAGAGAGAGAGAGAGAGAGAGAGAGAGAGAGAGAGAGAGAGAGAAGAGAGAGAGAAAGATCGATAACTTTAGTTCCACTTTTACGTTGCGCTGGTCAGTTTCCGTGGATGAAAGTGTGCGCTCGTGTTACTGGCCACTACGACGTACTCTCAAAAAGTAGTAATACGAACTACCGTCAAACCAAGGGGGAACTTCTCCTTAACTTTTTATTTTGCAATCCAATTTTATATACTGTCACGTGTAGGTATACTGTTTGAAGAAGGTGTATCTTTGACCGACGATTCAAACGTGATAAAAAAGATAAAAAAGGAAAAGAAGAAGAAAGAGGAGTAAAAAAGAAAAAAAAAAGAGAGTGAAAGTTATCGATTTTTTCCAATCGTATTAACGTTATCATTTTCTCTCTCTCTCTCTCTCTCTCTCTCTCTCTCTCTGTTTTTCTCTCAATCTCTTACTTTTTCTTTATCATTTCACCCACGTATATATATTATATATATATATATATCTTTCTTTTTCTCTACGATTCTGTTTCTCAAAAAGAGGGGAAAAAAAGGAAACGAATTCTTGTATCATATTTCACATGGAATGTAAGATTCCACTCGAGTCGAAAAGAGAAGACACTCATGAAGAGGATCCATCCCATCGTTTACGGAAATAAATCGTCTCTCATTTTATCTCTTTTTTACTTTCGTATTCTATTGCGAATAGGAGTTTCTTCTCTCTCTCTCTCTCTCTCTCTCTCTCTCTCTCTCTCTCTCTCTCTCTCTCTCTCTTTCTTTCTCTGTCTGTCTTTCACACTCGAGAAGTCGATGATCATTAAAATTCTAGTTACAGATAGCAATCGTTCCCCCTTCTTTCAACGACTCGCAATTAACGTTACGAAAGTGTCACGCCTACTCGTTGATTCAACGTCAAAGAATTTCAAGGCTGAAGTTTATCACGGATTCGTGAAGAACGTTTAACTATTCTGGTCGCTCCAGAACATTCACTTTATTCTCCTAATGTTGAATTTGTGAATCGATGGAAATGGTCCGAAGCTTCTTGGTCGTGAAATCTTCCTTCCGATAGAAATCGTATGATGTCGCGTTAGTCGATGTATTAGAACATTCGTTGAACGAGCATTTCCCGCGTAATCGAAGTGCCTCCTTCTGCTTTCTCTATTTCTTCGGTTTCTGAATAGACGTTCTATTACTTTTCTTCCTTTTTACAGAAAATCTCTTTCTCTATTTCTTTCTTTCTCTCACTTTCTTTCCCTTTTCCTCTCTCTTTCTCTCTCTCTCTCTCTCTTTCTATTTCTCTCTATTCTTATCTATCTCTTTATCTCTCTTTCTTCTCTTTCTCTCTGTCCTTTTTTCTCGCACGTGATAACGCAAGTAGTTCAAGTACTTGGCTTCTTTCCTTCCAAGCTTTTTATCGCGAAGCTTTTTTCACCGCAACCACGTAAGTTAATCACTCGATCTTAGATATTTGCTCTTAAGTTGATGATCATTGAAAAAGAAAAAATAGATATATATATATATGTGTGTGTGTGTGTGTATGTGTGTGTGTGTTTTTTAGGTTAAACGCAGAATAATTTCTTTCTATTTTTTCTTCTTTTTTTTTTTTTAGAACGATCAACGAAGCAACGTCGAAGCTTCGTTAATCAAAGAAGATCGTAAAAAGAGAGAAAGATTGTCAAAGAGAGGAAGGGGGGACGCGTTATCAAAAAAGACAAATTCATTCAATCGAGATTTCATTCAACTTCAATTTTAGAACTAAAGCCTTTTTGAAAGAAAAAAGAAAAAAAAAGCAGAAAACATAACACGTCGGTTGAACTAAATTTAGCTAACTCAGTAGCTAGGTCAGGCATTATTCGAGCGTAAAATGGAATTTGGATAATCGATGTGCTTCGTAGCATAGAACGTGACACGTCTCTTGAATTGAGATAAAGATACTTACGTTTCTTCTATAAAATAACTAATACAAAGTGGATATCTACGTCTGTTCATGGATACTTTGTTGCGATACGTGAAATAAGAAAAAAATCGCGAAAGTTTATCCTGTCCGATTATCTGACAATATAATTTTTCATTTGATGAGAATAATGAAACAATATCGTTCGATTTTGACCGATGAAAGGAAAAAATCGAATCAGTCCTCTCTCTCTCTCTCTCTTTGTATTTTTTTATTTCATAATCGAAAATCGTTCCTTGCATTTACTCTCAAAACTCGCTAGTCACACGCCGAACACTTTAATCCGTAGACTCGAAAGCCATTGTGGAAACCGGGGACACGATACTTACGACAACGAAGAAGAGAAAGAGAAAGAGAAACAGAAAGAGAAGGAATAAGAGATTCTCTCTTCCACGTGTTTCTATCTACGTGATTCTCTTTCTCTCTCTCTCTCTCTCTCTCTCTCTCTTTGTGATTCTCTGTTTCTCTCTTTCTCTCTCTCTTTTCGTGCAAGTAGAAATGGCTGGGAAAGCAAGACCCAATTACATCTCGTTCGTGCAAAATTGGAGGAATATATACAGGACGCTTAAGACGCCTTAACTACCCCAGGATTTGTACCACCCTCGCACCAACCACCCTTGGGAATTTCTCTCGACTATCTTTACCGGATCCTTCCTCCTTACCTCTCTTTCCCTCTCTATACCATAGTGAATACTTTTATTTCTCACTTTTTCGTAATATCATCGTGCGCGCAACAGAAATAGAAAAAGAAGGAAAGAGAGAGAGAGAGAGAGAGAGAGAGAGAGAGAGAGAGAAAGATTTTTTATTTTATATATATATATATATAATTTACTTCTCTTGTAGTCTAATCTTATTATTGTCATCACGTCTTGTGTTTCTTTTATTGCTCAATCTTAACTTAGTCTAAGTGCTGTAACACGAATTTTTTTCGAACACGTTCGATCTATGGAAGTTCTCTTTTTTCTCTCTCTCTCTCTTTCTCTTTTTTATTTCGCATAGTATCATCGAATTCCTTTATTTTAATTTAATGATCACAGATAGTCTTATCATTTTTATTTCGTATTGTATTTTTTTCAATCTTTAAGGTACTATTTTACGAAAAATTTTCTTTATCGTGACTTAGCTTATGAAAGAAAATTTTATTTTTTCTTTCTCTTTCTCTTTCTCTTTCTTCTTATTTCTCACATTTTAACATAATATCATCGAATTTCCTTATTTTAATTTAATAATCATAAATAACCTTATCATTTTTATCTCATATTTTCTTTTTTCCTATTCTTATTCCTATTCCTATTCCTATTCCTATACTATTTTCTGAAAAATTTTCTCTATCGTGACTTAGGCTATGAAATGAAATTTTATTCTCTTTCTCTCTCTTCTTCTTTTTCTCTTAGTATCTTTCTCTCTATTTTTTTTCCTTTTTTCTCTCTTAGTATCTCTCTCTCTCTTTCTTTCATGCTCCAAGTACATAGTCCGTCGCTTTTACAAATGCAATCGAAAGCTTCCGTTTATAAAACACGAGCGTCTCTCACTAATTCTGAAATCGATATATTCCAAGCGAATGCAATCATGAAAATTGCATATAACGAATGGACATCAAGCGGAAGGAAAATCGTCGGTTAATATCACACGTGTGTTATAAATTCGTTTCATTAGCATAAATTGCATAGATTTGATGGAATGAAAGATGGATTCGAGGGAATGTGCGGGGAGTGAGATGGGATGAAAGTGGGGTAGGAGGGAAAGGGATAAAATATGAAACAATTGGAGCTGGTGGTTCATTCTTTTTTTTTTCTTCTTTTCTCTTATTTTAATGGAAGAAAATAGAGAGAGATATATAAAGAGAAAGAAACGATACGTGTTTGAGATTTAATTAATTAGATGTCCAATAGCATTCTATATTATTTTTTAAAAATCTCTTACGGAGAAACGTTGAAATGGTAACAGAATTCTATTTGTTCGTCCAAGAGAAAAATTTATTTTGTCTTTTACTGAAAATTACACGACGCGAGATTTGACGTCATCGGAAACCTGAAAAACTATCATGGCATCGGATCGCAAAGTGGTGAAATAGTAGCTTTGTGGATCTTCGAAAACACTTTTGTTAGCCGGTATCGAATAATAGACATTTTTCGAGAGGAAATATAGAAAATGATAGAATATATAGTTTCTTTTTCTCTCTCGTTGCATTTGGCAAAAACACATTTAAGCGGAATATGTCATTTAATCCTTTGCGCCATAATTATTTTCATATTTTGTCGTCGAGAAAGCTCTGATTTGATTTCTTCTTCTGTATTTTATATCTCATTCACTCGTATACTTTTTTTGCTAAGTAATTTCTTTAGTGATTAATTTTATTTAATAAATGAAGAATGATATTAAAGATGATTAAATAGTTTTGTAAAAAAATAGTATTGTTATTAAAGTGACGATCTCATGGTACAAAGGGTCAAACAAGTATTATAAATTTCAATATTGTTATCAGTCGATACTCAATAACTAACTAACTTTTTGCTATTCCATTTTTATTAAATTATAAAAAACAAAAACTACTTCCCAATAAGAGTAAAATTGTAACAAAGAATTTTACCTTTGCTTTTTACAATTTGCAAAGAAACTATAACGCGAAACGTTCCCTTATCTTTCATCAATAAAAAATTTAGAAAATCTATCGGACGATTATATCGATTTGTACGTAGAAAATCTATTAAAATAATATAAATGTATTAATATAAGACGATTAAGATGATCAATATTAACTAAAACTTAATTACTTAATAATTATTTAATGAAAATAGAATTTAGTTCACGTCCATATTGTATATCTAAGAAAATGATGGCGATATAGTTACGTACGTATGGGTTTTCGAAAGAACCAGATAGAAATTTAAATTTACTTTTCTCATATCCCGTTTGCAATCAGAATTTTTCATCAAAAATTAGACTAATAAAATAAAAGAAAAAAAGCAAGTCTCAGACAAAAAACAATAAAGAAGGGAAGAAATACAATCGAGTTTGTCGAAATACGAACAAACGGACGTACGGACGTACGAACGAATGGACGGAACGAAAACGCGAAGCGTTCTTATCGCAGGCTCGTGGATCGTCTGTTAATTCCACGTGAGCCGCACACGCGGAACGTTCAAAAGGAGAAAAGCGCGATCTTTTTACGAGGACTTTTAATTAATACGAACCGTTAACCCGACAAAGAGAATTCACCTGAAACGTACGAAAAACTATGAAACCGTGAGATAGAAGGGGAAAGAGTAAGGTAGAAAAAAAAGAAAAAAAAAAGAAAAGGAAAGAAAAGAAAAGAAAAAAGAAAAGAAAGGAAGGATAGAGATAAAGAACTTTGCTTTCTATACTTTTAATTTTAGAAGGAGACCGAACAAGGTATTACGAGCGTTTAACACGAACAATTTCTCTTCTTTTGTGTTTTAGAGAGAAGCAGAGACAGAGAGAGAAAAGGAAAGAAAGAAAGAGAGAAAGAGAAAGAAAGAAAGTAAGAAAGAAAGAGAAAGAGGGATCAAGCAACAGAAGAAGGAGAAAGAAGAGCAAGAAGAAAACGAAGAAGAAGAAGGGTGAAGAAATAAATTGAAACAAAAAAAGGAAGAAAAAAGAAGGAAGAAAAAAGTCATACGCAAGAAAGAAAGAAAGAAAGAAAGAAGGAAGGAAAGAATGAAAAAATAGAAAAGAAAGGAGAAAGGATAAGAGAAGAAAAAAATAAATAAAAAGAAAAAAGAAAGAAAGGAGAGAAAGGAAGAAGTACGGGAAAAGGAAGAAAAGAAGAGAAGAATTTAGTGTGATCTTTCATGGGAAATAACATGGGTGTTAGAAGAATCAAAGAGAGACAGAGAGAAGGATAGAGATATATATATACATATATATATATATATATACATATATATATATATAAATATATATATATATATATTTATCAAAAGGAAATAAACGAAGCGAGAAGAGACAAGCGCGTAAGGGTGCGTTCGTGCGTACGCGCACTTTGTGTGTACGTTTGTGTGCGCGCGCGTGGGTGTATGTGTGTCCGTGTGTATGGTGTTTGGTGAGTGTGCGCGCGCGCGCGCGTGACCAAAAGAACGAGCAACAGAACGAGCGAGCTTATCGTCGCGATGAAAAAGACTTTGTGAAAAGGGAGTTTTGAAAGTAACACCGAAGGGATTATCTGGCATCGATTAATGTATATCACGATCCGTGCTTAATGGAGCGAGGCCAAGCCGAGTGCGGTGTACGAGGAGGATGACGAGAGGTTGCTGGAGGACGAAAACGACGACGACGACGACGACGACGACGACGAAGAAGAAGAAGACGACGACGACGAGAACGACGAGGACGACGAGGAGAACGAAGAGGTGGTAAATCGAGTTCTGAAAAGATCAGCTTTTTCGTGCTTTCGACGATTGAATGAGAGAGGGACATATAGCAGCTGTACCAACAAAGATATTCTCATCTCGTGTGACCCGTGTCCCTTTATCTGATCTCTCTCTCTTTCTCTCTCTCTCTCTCTCTCTCTCTCTCTCTCTCTCTCTCTCTCTCTCTTATTCTCTCACTCTCCTCCTTCCTCTCTCTGTCTGTCTCTCTCTCTCTCTCTCTCTCTCTTTGGCTGTCTGTCTCTTACACATATACATAGTCACGTATAAACGTTCTCATGCAATTCCAAGGACCCTCATACGGGTAATTTGGCAAACGTATCGATCCTGGCCCTGCTAAACGGAGGTGCTAATTTATAACGCCGCACACGAGACCGGGAGAATGGATGTCTACGTGCGTGCTCTCGTTTAAATCCCATTTCGAACAAGAACGAGAGCACAAACGAGAGAGAGAGAGAGAGAGAGAGAGAGAGAAAGAGAGAGAGAGAATGAGAGACTGAGAGTAGGAGAGAGAGAGAGAGAGAAACGAATATATATATATATATATATATATATATATATATACATACAGTAGATTCGGATTGGAGGATTTTTCCAAGATTTTCAACACGTTCGTTCGGACACGTGCCGAAAGGGAAGAAGCGCGCGCACGACGATGCAGTTATTACTCGCGTGCTGCTCGTGAATAGCGATCGTTTGTGCGCGTGCGATCTTCTCTCTCTCTCTCTCTCTTTCTCTCTCTCTCTTCCGTGTGTGTGTGTGTGTGTGTGTGTGTGTGTAGTATGTATAATACGTTTCTGCGAGAAAGAGAGATAAAGAGTAACCATCTCTCTCTTTCTTTTGCTTCCTTTTTTCCTCTCTCTCTTCCTTTCTTTGTCTGTCTCTCTCTGGTTTATTTATACGTGCGTGTTCCCTGTGTATTTTATTCGCCTAGGGCGGGAAAGTCGTTAAAGAAAATTTGAGCGAGAAAGAGATTGTGTGAGAGAGAAAAAGAGAGAGCGAACGAGTGAGAGAGCGAACGAAAGAAAAAAGAGAAAAAGAGAAAAAGAAAGAGAACGAGTGAGAGAGAGAGAAGGAAAAAGAGAGACAGAGAGGGAGTAAAAGAGAGAGAGAGAGAGAGATGAAGAGAGAGAAAGAGAGAGACGTTTTCCGAGACGCGGAATATCGCACGTAATATCGCGAAAACGACGACAGCCGAGGAGAAGGAACGAACACGGGAAAGGAGATAAGCGTTAAACGGCCGAGAAGAAGGAGGAGAAGGTGGAGAAGGAAGGAGGAGGAGGAAGAGAGAAAGAGTGTAGTACGACGAGCGTGTAACACACAGTGTCGTACTATCTGTGCACCGTGTTGTATGTGACAGTGTTATTTACCAAGTACGCGTCCGTGACGTCGCGAGTGACTGACAATAAACGCGTCGAACGGAAAAGAAGACGCGATTTTCTTCGAGACACGCGACCCAACGTCTTATCCAACCCTATTCTATCTCTTTTTATCCTATCCTCTTGTTTCTTATACTCGTAGAGAAGAGGAAACTCCGATATATCACGCGTGGAGATTTTCACGGGCGAAGAAGGAACTAGGAGTGACACGGCGAGGATGGAGGACCGCCGTGGAAAGTGGCTCTACGCCGTTTTGCATCTTTTGACGTTTCTCTACAGACACGCCGGTGAGTTCATTTCTTTTTTTCTTCTTTTTATTTTTTCATTTTTCTTCTTCTTCTTCATTCTTCTACAATTTCTTTTTTCTTCTCTGTCTTTCTCTGTTTTTTCTTCTGTACATCGTACACTGAAGACGTGTATTGAATTATATTCGTATTTTGGTAAATCATTAATTATAGAGGAAATGTTAACTCGTTAAACAAGAGAAATAATGAATTTTAACTTCGTCAAGAAAATTTCGTTTTTCTTGCGATAAGTAGTATGATGATAATCGAGTAAGTACAAATGATAGTTGTGAAGTAATAAAATAATATAATATAATAATAATAATAATCGAATAAAGGAATATTGATAATAATAAGATAATAATGACAGTAGATATAGTAATAATGAAATTGAAATAAATCATTTGTTTCTTACTAATATTAAGAATTGAAGAATATATTTCTTAATGCTAATTTTTACGATTCATCGATAACTTTTTCTCTTCGTCTATATCATCGTATCGTTTTAAATAAATAAGATTAATATGTCAACTCGTGTCTCGATATTACGTCTTCGAATTACTTATTCGAAAGCGTTAACATTTCTTATAATTAGTTTGAATCTTATTTTCGCAAGAAAACCTTGCGAATTCGTAAAGTTTTCATAAAATGAGATATTAAATTATCGATGTAAACTATTACTTCTCTAAGATTGTAAATCGAGCACTTCCATCGTTCGTTATTAATTTATAAAATAAATTATTACAGGATTAAACATTAGAAATTAAATTCTAGGTAAATTAAATTTCCTGATCGAAAACGAGAACGTTAACAATTTTAAATTCAAAATTATTCATTTTATTATTTGACATTGATTTATAATACAAGCTATTACAGATTAAATATTAAAAAGTATTGCATTTAAATGAATTTTTTCCGGTTGAAAGCAGACCTATTTACAGAAGAAAAATTCAGATCAGTTATTTTCGAATTTGATCGTTTAATACTCGAAGGAAGAAAAAAGAAAAAGAAAAAGGGACAAAGGTGATAAAAAAAAGAGAAAAGAAAAGAAGAAATAAGTGTTTCTCAATGCGTCTTAAAAATGTATATAAGATAAATACCGTAGAACTCTCGTCTTATTCTTCGAGAATCGGAGATAGAAATTAAAAAACGTTGAGGATGTTAAATCGTGGAAGGTATTTTCATTTCATATTTTCGCGCGGTTCTTTTACGTAGAATTACACGCACACAGAAATATCGCATAATATTCTCTGGAATTTTTCCACTCTCACAGTGGTGCACGACTCCCTGACGTTCGCATTTATTTCTATAAATTGAAAAGCGTTTTATATCCTATCCGGTAGGATTTTATTATATTCTTCTATATATTAATAATCCTTTGCTTAATTTTCTCCTACATATTCATCATTTCTCGTTCCTTCTCCTTTTTTTCTCCTTTCCTATCCTTTCCTTTCTTTTTTCTTTCTTTTCATCTTCCTTTTTTTCTTCTTTTCTTTTCTTTTTTATTTATTTTCTTCAAGGGAAAGAGAGCAATGGCAAATTAAAATGTTTAGCATCTTGAAATAAAATTAAACGATTATTCGATAAATACCGATATTATCGTTATATTCGATATCATTCGAAAGAAAAGAGAGATTTTAATACATGAAATATATCATGATAATCAACAATGATTGACGATTGAAATATTACTTCAAATTAGTAATTTAACATTTCGCTTCGAATAAGATGATAAAATGATTTGTAAAAATTACTGGAATCGAATAAATTATAATATAATAGAGATAATAATATGAATATACGAAAAATATTCGATATTGTTAATCCTTTAATACACACATACACACACGTATATATTATTATTATCTTTTATTTTATTACTATTCATCAAATTATTAATTTTCTTTTTTTTTTTTTTTTTTAGAAATTTTCAATACAAATTATATTATCCAAAGTATTTTAATTAAACGTTAAAATAGAAAACACAAAAATCAAGAATCAAAAGAATAGAAGAATTATATCATTTTATTTTTTTGACGAAATTTAATAAAAAATTATATTATTGCAATAACAATAGAGCTCGATTTAATCGGTTCAAATAATATTTGAACAGTATAAATCGTATAACACAACAATTTCATTCTAGCATCACAAGCATGTTATATAAAATTAGTTCGGCGTGTTAAACGTGTTAAAGTGTTCATCGACGCGTTATTCGTTTCGTCAAACGATGTGTGAACAATTTGAAAAATAACAAATCATTTCGTTTTTCTATATATTTATATATATATATACACACTATATATACACACACACATATATAAAAATAACTTTCAAAGAAAAGTATCGACACGTATGTAATACATATATATCTACGTATACTCTCAATAATAACCGTACACGTGCGTGTATACTCAATCTTGTCTAACGTCAATCATAAATACGATAGACACACACGCAAACCTTTGAATATGTGCGTACCTTATTACCTTCACGCAATGTGCAGCCCTCGGTAAGCATAAGCCGATTCTAACAAACCGCAATTAGAGGTAGATCGAGAATCCAACTGAGATTAGAAAGGAGCTTTGTGAATGTGCAATCACTATGCAATCAGTATAATGAAAAGGGATCGATCACTATGACATCTTATATTTAATGAAATTCTGAAATTAATTTTCTTTGAAATTCAGAAAAATTCATTTCCTTTAAAATCCTTTCTTCTTATAGATTCATAGACTATAATTTAAATGACGTTTGATTGAACGATACGATCAATAGATAGATTGAGTTAATTTATTTATTTATTTATTTATTTATTTATTTATTTATTTATTTAATAATTATATGAATATTACGAATATTACATGAATATTATATTTATAATCGTTTACATACATACAAAAATAACATGTTAATTTGGTCAGTAATTTTATTAATTAATGATAAATATTTTGCGAAACAAATGTATATTAATGTATATTAATATTTTGCTCGGTATAAATAATTAAATGTAAGAGTTGCGTCTGGATAGTATTACTTATATTATATATTGATATTTTAATATAAATAACATGATCATTTATTTAGAATACTGACCAAATGTTTAAAAATATTAACCATATAACATATAAACAGTAGCCGAAAAATAATAATTTCATTTTTATTGAAGCGTAAAGATTTTATTTTAAGTGTAATTATAAATGTGGTATAAATATATACGATTGTAATTTCAAATACGTTTGTTGTACATGTAAACTTTTTTGGATTACAGTAAAAAATTATCTGAAAAAGAGAGAAAGAGCAAATGTAACAAAATTTTCTATGCAGTATATTTAACATAAACAAAAATTGTCTTGATAAAATTTTAAGTTGATTAACCTTGAAGTGTTTAAAATCGATCAAAGCGATTTTATATCGAAATTAAAAAAAAGAAAAGAGAGAAAAAGGAATTACGTATGAAACGTAAAGATGTGCTGTTTATAATTTTAAATAAATTTATCTGAATCTCGTTCGATTATTATTACAAAATGACGTTCATTTTAACGTAAACATATTAAATTTAATACATGGTACATATACCGATAGCCGAGTCTAACGCATAAAAGCAAAATGAGCAGAATGAGTGTAGCTATTATACAAAATTAGTTTAATAATATTAACATAATGGTAATACGTGATAATCTTTCCCAGTGGAATTGAGATTGAACAAAATAATGTCGATAGTCATACATAAAAAAAGAATATTACATATGTATATACATATATGGATATATAACTATAATTAATATATAATTCATATACCATATAGTATAAAATAATATACTATATGGTACATTACTACTATAATATGATAATATAACAGGTATATAAAGATCACGTTGTAACTTACAAATAATATAATTTTCTTTTCCTTTCCCTCTATCTTTTTTCTTTTTCTTTTTCTCTTTGCAAAAGTACAAAAATAAAAAATTAAGTCATAAAAGAATGTCGAAGTAAAACACTGAAGCTTTTCCACGTATAGAGATATATAAATACGAAGATAGTATTAATTTATCATAATATAAAATTAATAAAAATTAATAATACAAATAATCAAGATTATAAATATAAAATATAAAAGTATTTGAATTCTTCAATAGAAAATTATTTGATCGGGAATAGCGTTAGTGTTTATTATTAAGTATCGTCGTGCTTGAGAGGAGTAAAAAAAGGGTCACTGATAAGCATGCTGACGTGTGTCGAGACAGAGCCTTTTTTAAATATTTGCTGGCACGACCGCTTTAGATATTGACAGGCGACAATACATGCGGTTCTATTTTCTTATAAACGATGAATGAGCTCTTCGTTGCGGGTTTTGTTAGCAATCTCTTCTCTATTTATCGAACTAATTTGTATGCGACGAACGAACCCGCGAATAAAACTCTTCTCTCACCAAAGACATATATATCTACTACACCCACGCACACACACGCACTCACATATATATTCAACGAACGAACGTCTTCTTATCGAAAATTTATCTCTTTTAATAACGATCTCAAAGTTTATACTATTATTTATTATTTATGATGAAAAGAAAATGGCGATTTATATATTCGACGTTCGATCTTACTTGCTAGTCAGTTATATTTATATATACAACGTTTTCTAACGAAAAGTATTCAGTAGAATTATTATATTATAATAAGCGAAGTTATCGTTACCATTATTATTATAAATTTAGTGATTTTATCGAGAAATGTAGGCATTGGTAAATTTTGTTTTCGAATTAGGGATGGAATAAGGGGTGTAGATCCTTATCATAAATTCATCCCAGTTTGGGATAATCTTTTAAAAAATTTTCTACAGCAAGAGAGATCAAATGGTATATCGTTTGAAAGATCTTTTAATCCTCTTTAAAATACTACTATTTTTGTTTCCTTTTTTCTTCTTCTCTTTTTTTTTTTTAATTTTTAGTTAATAACTCTCATGAAAATTCTCGATGCGAATTTTTAGATACAATGAAACTTTTCGTTGGGATACTATGTATACGATTATTTATCGAATTATCGATATATATATATATATATATATATATATATATATATATATATATGATTATTTATTATGTATCGAATTATTTATTCTTTCTGATACGTTCTTGATGGCTAATATAAAAGATGTATAGCAAGATAGTACAAAAAAAAATATTATATGTAATATCTTTGAAAAAAAAAGAAAGAGAGAGAATGAATAATGGATAAACGAAAGTTAAAGCAAATATAATCGCTGCACGTTTATTATGGTATTTATATATCGTAGAAAAAAAAATGATAGAAGTAGGTTCCATCATAATGTTATTTAATAAAACATCTATGAATACGATTATTATCTAAGATTACGAATATATTATTCTTTCTTTGTGGTCTTATTTTTGCTGATGAATTTTTATTATTACGATCGAAAGTAAGAAGATAAAAATAAAATTTATACGTTTCGCGAACGGTGTGATTGAGAAAGGAATGAATGAATCCAGACGCAACCCTGATTTCTTTCGTCAAGCATTTTACCTTTATTGACATTTTTGAGATATTGAAATTTTTATGGGATCTGAAACGTAGACGTGACTGACATTTCTACATTTTATTTAATTAATTGATATAGGCGTTGTCGATTTATACAAAAGATATTCTACTTGAAAGTAAAAATACCAGTTAAAATATTTATGAATGACAGAGACAGAGACCGAGAAAGAGAGAGAAAGAAAGAGAGATAGATAGATAGATAGATAGATAGATAGATAGAAATATAAAAAATTAAAGGAAAGAGAAAGATACAAGATTTAAACGTAGTTGATCTAATCAAACACATACATACACACACACATATATATTTTTTTTTATCTGTTTATATACTGTGTGTTTGTTTAATGAAATTAGATAAGGATAAATAAAGTTTATCGTAGAATTATATAAAATAGTATGTTTACAAATTATATTCATTAACTACCACACGTAGAAAGATCAATAAACCTCTTCGGTTTCGATCGTATATCTACGATCATAACATCGATTTGAAACAATATTTATCGCTCTTATTCCTATCGTATTAGTATTCGAGTATCGTCGCACGCGGATAGCAAATACGAACGCGTATTCGCAGTAATTCGATAAAATGACGAGTAGTTTCAGTTAAAAAACTTCAAACTCGATTATCCACCGTGTCTAATTAACGCGTTGTCGTGTTACTTCGCTGCTTTCCTCTCTCTTTCTCTCTCTCTCTCTCTCTCTCTCTCTCTCTCTGTGTGTGTTCTTCCATACACCGTTCACTTTGTTGCCTTAGGGAAAATAAACATCGTTCGAATTAACAGAACAAATTTTCCTTCTCCTCCCTTCGAGAATATCTTCCTCTCTCTCTCTCTCTCTCTCTCTCTCTCTCTCTCTCTTTTTCTCTCTCTTTTTCTCCCCAATCTCTCACTATCTCTGTCTCGCTCACTCTCCCGTAATAATTAATATATTATTTACAACCGAGAAAAAAGAATTCGTTTAATTGTTTCTTCGAATTTATTCCGAGATGAAAATAATCAAATAACTATAATAAAATTGTAGTAATCTTGAAATGTTACCAAATTATTCTGCTTCGGGAAGTTAATTCGGTAAAGCTCGGTTAAGCCGGCGAACACGATGTTGGAAAATCGTCTAGCGATTTATTCATTTTCCGAGAGAATCGCAATTAAAACATTTATAATCGGTTAAATCGTATAAAACATAGAGGATGTTTTTCTTTTTTTTTTTTTTACATCGTTCTTTATCGATTCCATCGTTAGTCATGTTTTAAATAAGTAGTATGTATTTAATGTCATTGATCACTTTAGTCAAATTATTTTATCTGTTGGCGTTAAAAAGGAAGAAAAAAAAAGAAAATGATTTTCCGAATATTATAACCGTCCGTCGAAAGAGAAATTGGCGAGAAAATTTGTTGAAGATTTTAAATAATTTATTTGTCGTATATAATCAATTGGTCCATTCAAATGGATTTGTATTTATGTAAATTACATGGAATTAATGCATATGTGCAAATATAAGCGATTTAAAATATTTATATATAGGTATATATATATATTTTTTATTTATTTATATCTCTCAAGTATTCGTATATTATATAAATAATCATTAATACGTTCATATTTCATTAATACGTATAAGCAAATATATGAAACTTAATGATATATTATTATTTATATCACTTATATTAACGTTAATATGTTATTATATAAATAATATAATTAAATGATTAAGTCGTATTTAATTTCTATTCGCCGATGAAAAATTTGATTTTGATTGGAAATGATTCAACGTGTGCCATTCTTCAATATTAACAAAATTCATGAGAAATGTAACGAGAACGTGCTTGTTCATCGTACACGAACAAATAGAGAGATAAAGATAAATCATCAAGGTAACGTGACAACGTTCGCGGAGACGTGGAAGAACCGCTTGGAAGCTCATTATTATAATACGAATGTTTCTACTGTAGGAAAGCACTGGTAGAGCATTACATTAATATTCATGTCTGTAACGGCTACGATCACGAGGAGGATGAGATTTAAGGCTATGAAAATGTTATTGAAATGAAACTAATCTCCTCCTCTATCTCTGCATGACAATCATTCGAAATATGATTCAAATGTAACTTACCCTTATTTTTATACCTATGTGTATGTACACACGCACATAGAGGAAATTACTTAACTAGATACATAGATATAATTTGTATTTTTTTTTTATTATTATTTTTAAAAACTATTATCACAGATAAATTTTCTGTTGTTTTTTCTTCAATAATACTTATCTTATTATCGATGTATTTTTAATAATTGTAATTTTTTTGTTATAAGTAAAAGTAGTAAATCAACGAACAAATTATGAATATTTGCTTTATAGGTACATAAACAAGTTTTAATTTATATATATTATATATATTATATATATTATATATATATATATATTAGGTATTAAGTAAAAACACATTAATTTTTTTATAATAGTTACACAGTCACATAGTTTCTTCGATTTAATTATATTTTGTTACAGTAGATAACAGATTATATACAATACTAATATTAATTATCAAAATACTGATTTTAATTACTGATTACTGATTGATTGCAGAACATTGATTGATATTGAATGATATTGAACTAGTTATCGATAATGGAATGTAGATTAAAGCGAGAGAAGAAAAATAGAAGAAATATAATAGAAGAGAAAATAATTATTGACTGATATCGAATAATGCAGAATGTTATTAAATTAATTATTGAATATTAAATACAGATTAGAATGGAACAATAATATATAATAGAACGAAATTACAAAATGCATGCACATGTGAAAATATTAAAAATCGAAATTACTTAATTCACACACATCGTTTTTCAAATCTTTTGCTAATTATAAGTTAATTATACTTGTAAATAGTATAAAAAAATATATATATAAACACATATATAAATACTTATAGTAGTATGTAACGAAATAATTAATATAATATAATACAAGCATAAATTTCCTGATATGATCAGTGATCAGTGATAAAAAGAATAAATCGGACGAATTAACAAATTAATTACAAAGATTTTCATGGTCGATAATGATCAATTACAAACACACACACACACACACACACACACATACATATACACATGATTAAATTGGAAGAAGAAGGATTTTAAGAACGAGGATGAAATCTCGATAGGATCTCAGTCCGGATAATAGGACGAGGTTTCTGGTTTTCGGCTTGTCGATATTCCGATATCTCTACGAGAACGGCGGCGAGTGTACAGAGCGCGCGTTGTTGCAGGAAATTGTAGGTACACCCAGAAATGTAACACGTTTGTGGAATGCGGTTGATTGCAAGTCGAGAACCCAATTTGCCAAACTCAAGTTCGTCGTTAGGGTGTGAGTTTGCCGCAAGGACGTTACGCCGTTCTATTGAAGTTCTACCAGCTGACGTTATTACCCCGGCCTTGGAATAGGTACGAACCACGTCGACGACGGATATTATGGATTTACAACCTTTCTCTATGGGGTTAACATCAACGGCGAGATATTTAACCTCGAAGACTCTCGAATTGCTTATGATTCGAGTTTGCTATTCGATTTTCCTTTAGGCTTAGCGATCCTCTCAGGTAGCCTGATTAAATGTAAGCCTGATATTTCATCATTTCAATAAGGGTTTGTTTTTTAATTATTTGATATTCTATGATATACATAATCGTGTGTGTGTGACACTTGTGAGTGTGTTTGTGTGTATCTCAAAGGATGGAAATGTACGAAGAAAAATTTTCGAAACGTTTCTTTTCTTTTTTTTCTGATTCGCTAATCGATCACACCAATCGATACGTCGTTTGTAGTTTTTTATTCAGTTTTATTCAGTTTGTTAGATAATACAATTTTCATAGATTTTTTTTATCATTTCTTTTTAAACTATTGATGACCATGAAATAAATCTTGTAACTGGGTAAATCGAATTATTTAGAAAATATTTATTGTGGAAATCGGAATGATATGAATTTGATAGAAATTAAGTTTATTCTTTTAATTTGACTAATTTCAATTCTATTTAATATACTTATAATATTAGTATTTAGATTCATTTTTTTTTGTATTAAGATGGATGATAACTTGATGGATATGATAATTATATATTACAAATATTTTTAGAAATAGAACACTTTTTCATACGATCATGTTTGAAAATCGATACGTTAACCCAAATAAAAAGTAATCAATTTTTATGGACACACACACATATATATATGCACGTATGCATATATATTTTTAATGTACTTTAAAAATTTTGTTCATTCCTTTAATTTCGAATGCATGAAAAAATAATGTAGATATAACTAAAAAAAAAAAGAAAAAGAAAAAGAAAAAGGGAAAGAAAATAAAAGAACAATAAAAATAAGATCATTTTTTTTCAACTCAAAAGTAAAAAGAAAAAAGAAAGAAATAAAGAAAAAAATCTCTTGGAAGAGAGTTAACTTCGACATAACTTATTTTCTCTCTCGATACTTTTGTTTCTAAAGTAGAAGGAAAAGTCCTTTTACGTTGGTGGCACAATCCGTGTTAAAAGTACAGAAACGAGTAGTGCTTTAGGATTTCACTGTAAAACCTTTACTAGGACATCATTCACACGCTGCAGTAAAGTTCGAAGCTAATGCGGTTACACCTTTCCCGTTGCAAAGTAACACCATGATATAATAACGTACATGAATGAGCTTGCTAAAGTACAAGAGTTTGCGGTTTACGTTTGGCGAGATAAGCCGTATGGGTATAGCCTTGAACCTCGATTCTAGTGCCTCAAGAGATTAGTATCGAGGTTAACCATCGATGATCTTTTTCAATTTTCCTATCGTTTTATTCTTCTTTTTATTTCTTTTCCCTTTATTTCTTGGCTTTAGATCTACCTTTGAACTTTTCCTTCCATTTGATTCATTCTTTCCCTCTTTTATTTCTTTCTCTTTTTAACCGAAATCTCAAAAAACACATATCTACAAATCAAAAAGAATATATATATATATATATATATATATATATATATATATATATATAAGGAGAATAGAATAGAAATAAAAATAAAAGCGGCAATCTCGACGAACATTCGCGGATTTAACGGGTGTGAATTTTCGAATTAAAGAGAAACACAAGTTTATTTTACAGATATTTATTCGAATTTACGCGCAACGTTAGAGCTCTATCGTATTAAATGGACGGCCATTTCTACTCTGTCGTTTCGAGATGAATCGAAAGCATGAAGAGAGACAGAGAAGGATAGACAGAGAAAGACGAACACACACACACACACACAGAGAGAGACAGAGACATAGATAAATAGACAGCTAAAGAGAGAGAGAGAGAGAGAGAGAGAGAGAGAGAGAGAGGTATATCTAGGAGCAAATGGACAAACGCGTAGACCGTATAGTGTAAACCATTACTATTGAGCTTATCAAAGCGACTCACGTGACTGGACAACGGGTATTATGTAAATGAGCCGTAAAATTATTGTACCCTTCGACATGAATGACCGGGCAAACCCCGTGTCTGAACTTTCCAATAAATGTCGCACAGTTAACACGCGTTCGATGATCGATAGCAAATATGTCTGACTCTTTCTCTTTCTCTCTTTTTCTTTCTTTTTCAGTTCTCTTCATATTTCACCCAAGAACCTAACTATATCTATATACTGACTCATATCTTTTAGAAATAAGGAATAAAATAATGATAACCTGACAAATATTGCAATACGGGAGACATTTCATTCTTATATGTATGGATATCTAAAGAATGAAAAACAATAGTCACGTGATAAGTATCGGAAAATGTTAGAAATATTCTATGCGATGTTTTACTTATAATATTTATTTAGTCGTTTCGTCCGCTCTTTGTAACGAGTCGACATTTATTTATAATGTTTATTTAGTCGTTTCATTCGTCCTTTGCAAAGAGTCGACAGTTCGGTCGCTTTGTCTTACGCAACAGAGTACAGCGTCGATATTGTTTACATCTCGCGTATTGTTTCGTACTTATTAAAGGACGTAAGAAGCAAGACGAAGATTTTGTGTTAGTTTATTGATAGACTAATGCCGAGGAAACAGTCGTTCTTGGGAGCTAGTGAGCGACGGTTCTGTGAACGTTAGATAACGAGAATTCTCCATGGTTATATTCTATCGTATTCTTTTTAATACGTAATATTTCATATTTTAACAGATAGAGATATTTTAAGTCTATATAACGTCATATACATCGTTACTTCGTATTAGATATACGTAAGATTATAGGTACAAGATATAGCTTATAATTAATATACATATATGAACTTATACTTTTCTTTATTAGGTATCTTGTATTAATTATATATTAATCGTGCTACAGTAAAGTATTATATTATATTACGTATAACGAAACGCAAGAAATATTCCAAGCAATATTTTATTTATAATATTTACGTTGTTTCGTCCTTCCTTTGTATCGAGTCGACATAATACAGCGTCGATATTGTTTACATCTCGTGTATTATTTTGTATTTATCGAAGGACATAAGAAGCAAGAAGAAGATTTACGTTAGTTTATCGATAGACCATTGCCGAAGAAGCAGTCCTTCTTGAGAGTTAGTGAGTGACGCATCTGTTAAGATAACGAGAGTTCTCCAAGGTTATATTCCATCGTATTCTTTTTAAAAAGGTAATGTTTTATATTTTAACAGACAGAGATATTTTAAGCGTATATAACATCATATATATCGTTACTTCGTATTAGATATACGTAAGATTATAGGTACAAGATATAGCTTATAATTAATATACATATACGAGCTTATACTTTTCTTTATTAGGTATCTTATATTAATTATATTACAGTAAAGAATTATACTATAATAAGTATAACGAAACTTTAGAAATATTTTGCGCAATATTTTATTTATAATATTTACGTTATTTCGTACTTATCGAAGAGCATAAGAAGCAAGAAGAAGATTCGCGTTAGTTTATCGATAGACTAATGCTGAGAAAACAGTCGTTTTTAAGATCTAGTGAGTTAACGTTAGATGACAAGAATTCTTTAAGATTATTCCATCGTATTCTTTCTAATACGTAATATTTTATATTTTAACAGATAGAGATATTTTAAGTCTATATAACATCATATACATCGTTACTTCGTATTAGATATACGTAAGATTATAGGTACAAGATATAGCTTATAATTAATATACATATATGAATTTATACTTTTCTTTATTAGGTATCTTGTATTAATTATATATTAATCGTGCTACAGTAAAGTATTATATTATATTACGTATAACGAAACGCAAGAAATATTCCAAGCAATATTTTATTTATAATATTTACGTTGTTTCTTCTTTCCTTTGTATCGAGTCGACATAGTACAGTGTCGATATTGTTTACATCTTGAATGTCGTGTCGTAGTTGTTATAGGATATAAGAAATAAGGCGAAGATATCTGTTACATAGTTTATTGATAGATTAATGCCGAAGAAACAATCGTACTTGAGACCTAGTGGACACGAACGAGAATTCTCTAAGGTTTTTCCATCGTATTCTTTTTAATATATGATATCTTATATTTGAACAGATAGAGGATACATCTAAGCCTACACAACGCCACGCAACCATGAAGTTACTTTTTGGATAAACGTATTTTGTAGATTTTATTTCTTCGACTTTTTTTTTTGTTTCGTTTTTCGTCACGAATTTAATCGATACTTCGAATTCGATATTTCATAAAATTTTATGGTTAAGAGTGTAATTTATAATTAATATTTATTTATTTATTAATTTTATTTATACTTTCTCTTTTTTTCTTTTTTATTAGGTACCTTGTATTATTTATATATTAATCGTACTGTAGTAAAGTATCATATCGTAATAAAGTATAAATATAGGTGTATATATATATTTACTATATTATTTATGTTATATTATTTATTCTATAATACAATATTCTATAAATATATTTTATAATACGATATAATTATACTTTATCACGTAATTAATTAATATACTACCTAAAGATATAATATATTATAAAAAAAAAAGGATCAAAAGGAAAAGGTTACAAAATTATATAGTACAATTATATTATATTACGTTTAAATTATAATTTTTTCATAGACGAAGTTTACTAGAAGAAAATCAACCATTAATTAAAAATAATAAAACAATCAATTTCCGACTGATACGTTAATCTTCGTAATATCGATAAGAAAACGAGAAAAAGAAAGAAAAGAAAAGAAAAGAAAAGAAAAATAAAATATAAATATCAACAAATAGAAACATCGTAGTATAGTGTAGTAATTTTCGTGAAATTATTATAATTCACTGGAAACGAGTTTCTTCTTTACGATGAGATACGTACTAACGTTTCACTTGAAGAGTAGCAAACGGAAACAGGAAACGATCCTTCGAATAGATGTCCTCGAATGCGCTGGCGAAATTTATGTTTGCTCAGCAGGCGGCTTTCTCAAGAGTCTCTCGGTCCTATATCACTCTATCCGAAAAGAAATGGGATTACGGGATCGTTGGAAAGAGGGATGAAGTTAAGATCGGTTTACCGTATTTCCCTTTTTGGAATAATTGCTATTACACAGATAGACACAAACATAAACACACACACATATATATACATACGTACATATATATATATATATATATATATATATATATATATATAATATATGAGTAAAGAAAATTCTTGTTGGAAATTTCGATGTTCGTTGAAAGAAAATAAGATGTTTCTAGTTAGTCGGAATCGAAGTTAGGAACATAGTTCGAAGCTTTTGCCAATTCAATGGATATCGTTCTTTCTTTCTTTCTATCTTTCTTTCATTCTTTCATTTCTTTCTTTCTTTCTTTCCTTCTTTCTCCATTTCTACGAGTAACGTCGAAGACAAGAAAAGGTGAACGTTTTTATGGTAGCCCCATATCCAACAAACTTATCCAAGAGAGAAAAGTACGTGCTCGAGTTGGTTTGTAAGGTATAATTGAATGTCTTTGTAACTTCTTTCGAACGCACATACACCAGTAGATAAGTAGTTAGATATAGCTACGTTACTTTTCGATTCTATCGAAAACGTTTCCTCCTAACAATCAATTGGATCGCATAAAAGTCAGTCCTTTCTAAAGAACGTTCGTTTAATTTCAATTGTTCACAGATCTTCTTCTTCTTTCTCTTTTTTTTTTCCTTCTTCTTCTTTCTCTTCACCCACTTGAATTTTAGTTCCCTACGAAATTTTTTATCGACCGATCGAAAGTTTCATTTCGAGGCAGATTTCTTGATATACGATACGAGGATAAGGATGTCTACGTAAACGACACGTCACTTTTCGTACAATCTTTTAGAGAGGGTTGTTAGAGTAATAAAATACTTTTAACACAATGACGTCGAATGCACGCGAGGAAAAAAATTTAGAAGGCTGGACGAAGCATATGCACGTTTCGTAGTATTTGCTTTTTCGAATACGTATATGTACGTACATATATTACGTATATATATATATAGACATACACGTATAACACTTACGCGTTCATACGTTATAACGTCTAAAACGTGCGACTAAATTGTCGCTTTCGTACTAACTTAAGCATTGAGAACTCTACGGCTAAACGCCAAGGAGAAAGTGCTTTTAATGGGACGTACTGGTACTCATAAGTGTACCGAAACTGCACGAGTGTACTCTTGTGTACTCGTCGTCAACGTTTACTCGTTAGAGCCTTCCTTGTAAATATATGCAGTTGCTTTCCGAACCGAGAAAAAGTTGAGAAAAAGATAGAGAGAAAAGCTGCTGTAAGAAAGGTTTAACTACCAACGGGAAGTTAAAAATATGTTATATAATAATTATAGCTTTTTAATCGTTTGTCTAAGATAATGGGGAAGAAAAAATACTGAAAATTTTATTAAACGAATAATCTCCGATTAGAGACGTATGAAATAAAAAAAAAAAGAGAGAGAGAGAGAGGAATAGTTGAAATAAATTTGTATTAACTCGAAATAACATACCGAAGTTTAACATTTTAATTTGCGTTTTTTAAAAAAGAAATTTAAAACGTAAGTTATAATCTTATTCGTACAACAAGGATACGATAATTCGAGTTTTATATATATGAAAGAACGAAGAAAAATGGAAAGATTGTAGAAAAAATTATGAAGAAGGAAGGAATATTTAAATATAGAATTTAAATCGTTTCTTAAAAGAAACATTTGGTTTTATTTGTGGAGAAAGAGGAGACGACTATTTGAATAATATAAGACGGTGAAAAAGGACAGACAGAATTGTAGAAGAAAGTATGACGTGGTTGGGAGTATCTAAATATAAACATTTAGTTTTAGAAAGACTATACTTCGTTTTATTCGTAGATAAAGGACACGACAATTCGAGTCGTTTGAGATAAGGGGGAAAAAAACAGACGATAGAAAAAAATTAGATTGTTTAAAATAACGAAATATATAGCTTTTTTAACTTGTCTTTTAACTCGTCATTTAACGAAAGATTTAACAGAGCAATGATTCGAGATTTATAGAATAATAAATAAGAAAGGGAAAGAGGGATTATGTAAGAGTTTGAACTAGTTTAAAATATCTGATTATAGATTTTTAGTCACGTTTGGAAAGGAAAGAAGTGATGAAAATCTTTATTAACCAGAATAAGTTCTGCTTAAGATGTATAAGATAATAAATAATAAAAAATAAGAAAGAAAAGGAGACAGAGGAGTAATAAGAAAAAAATATATATATCAATTAAAAATATATAAGTTTGGCTCTCTTTGATCGCGTCTTAGAAAATATATATATATATATATATATATATATATATATATATATATTTGTATGTACATATATGGTTTAGTTTCATTCGTAGATAGAGAACACGAAGATTCAAGTGGTCTTAGAAAAAGAAGTCTGCGAAGGATACTTAAATATAACTTTTTAATCGTCTTAAAAAAGAAAAAAGAAAAAAAGAAGAAGCAAAAGTAGATATATACGACGAAAATTTGAGTTTTATTTGTAGACAAGATAGACGACAATTGGAGTGATATAAGATGACAGTGAAGGAAGAATCAAGAAGTCAAGAATATCTAAATGTAGCTTTTTAATCGCGTCTTAAAAGAGAGATGTAGGATGGAACTTTATTTTATTCGTAAAGAGATGAACTCGAATGATATAATAGAGGAGAAGGAAGACGGAAAGATTGTAAAAGAAAGTTTGATAATGTCAAATATATCTAAATACAGCTTTATAACCGTTTCTAAAAAGGCATAGTTTCTTCGTAGCTAAGAATACAAAGATTTAAGATGCAGAGAAAACAGAAAAAAAAAGAATAAAGAAAGACGAGGGAGGAACGGATTGTCTAAGATATAAAAGAAAGTTTAAAGGAGTCAAAAACATCTGAGTATAACTTTTTTAAACGTGTCTAAGAAGTAGAAAATAATGGAACTTTTTCTTAATAGCTAAGAAAACGATGATCCATGGTTATAATACAGAACGAAGAAAAAGAATAATGTGTTGTATGTATGTATGTATGTATGTATGTATGTATATATCTATATATGTATGTATCTATCTATGTAAGTAAAAGAAACTCTGAAGAATTTGAAAATACTTAGGTATAACTTTTTAACTATCTCTTCGAATACAAAAACATAATGGAAACTTGAGTTTTCTTTTGTATTTAACAGAACAGTGATTCGAGGTTTATGGAACAACAAAGAAAATAAAAAAAAAAAAGAGAGAGAAAAGAAATAGAGAAAGAGAGAAAGAAAGACGGATTGCGCAAGAAAGTCTGAAGTAGTCGAAAATACCTATAGGTATTGGTTTTTAACCTCGTTTAGGAAGTATCTGTAAAAACATAATACAAGCTCCGAGTGTTTTATTTTGTGGAAAAGAAAAGGGTGATCTGTGACATATAAAACTAAGACAAAGTGAGAGAGAAAGACAAATTGTTACGGAATATCTGAGAAACTCGAAGAAGAAAAAAAGAAAAAAACGTAGGTGTAGCTTTTCGAGTACGTCTGTGAAGCAAAAACTTAATGGAACCTCGCTTTTTTTCTTTTCTTTTTCGAATTAACAGTGATTCGAGATGCGTAAAACGGTAAAGGAAAACATAGAGAATAGCTTTTTAATCTCGTTTAGAAAGAAAAAAATTAAATAGATTCTAAGTTTCTACTTGTTAGTCTAGGACACGTTAATTTTAAACATATAAAACTAATTATAAGATAGAAAAATAACGAGAAGGAATAAATTGTAAAAGAGAATCTGAAGAATTCAAAAGGTATTCTTAGATTTGTGATTTAACGTAATGGAACCACGAGTTTTCTTCTGTAACCAAGAGAACGATGACACGAGGACGTATAAAGCAAGCTAGAAAAAAGAAAAAGAGAGAGAGAGAAGAAAAAAGAAAAATGGTAAAAGAGAAGTAAAGAAAAAAAGGAAGGAATAAAGACAAATCGTAGAGAGGAAAATCTGAGAAGAAAATAAAAAAATACGTGGACATAACTTTTTAATCGCGTCTGAGAAAAAGAAAACGATATATAGAAAATGGAAGCTCTCGTGTTTCCTTTCGCGTAGAGAAGAAAACGTAGTACGATCGAAGAGGCTTATAAAGGAAGAAAGAAGGAAAGAAAAGTAAAAAGAAAAAAAAAAGAAAGAAAGAAAGAAAGAGAAAGAAATAAAAAAAAAGGAATAAAAGAAAAAAAAATACAAAACAAAAAAGAATAAAAACCTATAACAAAAACAACGACATCGACGACGACGACGACGACGACGACAACAACAACACTACGTGCAGATATCTATAGAAAAAGCAACGATGGTGCTTCGATCGTAGATAATAATGTAAGCGCAAGGCTATGGAACGTCGCTACGTGTAAAGATTAATGGTTATAGGAGTATTATTCTTACTCGAATGGCCGTACTCTGGTCAACGAGTGAACGTGGCTAACGGTCCATTCCGCTCGATCGCTCTCCTGGAATCATCGTACTTGATATCGGACCGTTGAAAAATATCTATGATCTGTAAAAGAATCGCCTTAGATTTTCCGTCCTATTTCGTTCTTGAATATATATAGAGAAAGAGAGATAGATAGAGAGAGAAAGAGAGAGAGAGAGAGAAAGAGAGTACTCACTTACCTTCAGTAAGTACCAAACGTAGACAAGAATGAAACATAGTGAGAGAAATTTGATCTCCTTTGTAGAACATATTAAACGTGATAAACGAATAAACGTGAACGCATTAAGAATAATTATCTTAAAACGATATCTAAAGTAAAGTTTCAAAGAAAATTTGCGTCGTTGAGATGTATCTTAACGTATAAGAAAAAGAAAGAATAAAGAAAGTAAAGTAAAAATAAAAGAACTGGTATGCCATTTGATCTGTTAGAAATATTATATAGCTTGAGAATAGCTCGAGGATTCTTTGGTAAATTACAAAAAAAAAAAAGAAAGATAGAAAAGGAAAGAAAAGAAAAGAAACAGAAAGAAGAAGAAGAAGAAGAAGAAGAAGGAGACAAAAAAAGGAGAGGAAAAAGAATATTTATAAGAGCCATTACATTTAACTTGTAATCTTGCACAAACTGTAAATTCTTATATCTAAACGTCTATTTTATTCTTATGAGTAATAAAACATTGTTCTTGTGGTAGTATATATTTTTCATTTTATAGACGAGAGTTAAGAGTTAGTCCGATATCTGTATATACAAGCACGTAAACGTACAAATAAGAAAGAGTATATGAGATAGATAGATAGATAGATAGATAGATAGATAGAGAAAGAGAGAGAGAGAGAGAGAGAGAGAGAGAGAGAGAAAGAAAGAAGATAGAAGTTTTGTCTCGAGTATGAGGCCGATAGGTGGTTCGCCGTTAAAAGTAGAAACGTCTTACAAGAGAAGAAAAGTAACTCAGCTTGGCAGAGACCGAATTCGAAAGGATCGGGTGCATCGTCTTCTTCTAACATCTTCCCTCTAACACATACATACTTATATACATATAGATATAAACACATCCTAGTAGTACAGAGCAATGGCTGTATCTCTCTCTCTTATCGCAGGGAGGGTGAAGAATAGCTGCAATCCCGAAACATCCATGGAGTATCCTCCGACCTCTTCCTTGCGACCTCTTTCTTCGACCTCTTTCTTTCTTTTTGGCGACCTTCTCTCTTATCCCCTCTCTTGCTTCTCATTCTCTCTCTTTCTCTCTCACTCCTTTTTCATGCTGTGGTGAAGCACCTTTATTCTCTTCTCTCTTTTCTCTCTTTCTTTCTTTATCTCTCTCTCTCTCTCTCTCTCTTTCACTCACTCCTTTTTCATTCTGTTGCGAAGCACCTTTATTCTCCCCTCCACATATACAGAGCGTGCATTTCCGCACGAGCTCTTGCCACCCGCGACTATCCTTCTGCCGAACTTTCAGCTTCCTCGCCTCTCCACATTTTCCGGTAATTCGATATGGTGGAAAATTGCTTTTGTAGCAGAACTTTTCTCTGTGTCGTCAACCCGATCATACTTCTCTCTCTCTCTCTCTTTCTTTTTCTTTCTCTCTCTTTCACTTTCTGTTTCTTTCTCTTTTTCTTTCTCTCTCACGATCTATACATCTCCGTCTCTATCTTTTCCACTCATCGAGCGAAGAGTAAGAACGCGATTATGTTCTTCGCCGAGCACAACTTTTCTTCTTGATCGCATTGATCGTATAAACGTGCCGTACAGTATTTCAAGTTTAACTAAGATCTTGATAGAAAGAGAGAGAGAGAGAGAGAGAGAGAGAGAGATAGAGAGAGAGAAAGAGGAAGAAAAGACTTGGTCTATACATAGGAACTGTTACGATATATTATGTACACGTGACGTGGCGTTATATTGTATTTCTCGAGGATATTTATAAAATTCACAAGATATTCTTTCAATCGGATTAATAGGTATATTGTATTCATCGTAAAAATTCATTTACATTTAACAAAATAAAAAATTGGGACGAATGATTAATTTAAAAAAAAAAAAGAAAAAACAAAGAAAAAGAAAGAAATGTATTTATTTGTACGAATGGGCGTGATCGAATGTATGTATTATTTCTACGATCCTGAATATTTTTTCAACATATTTTAACATACGTGTGTATATATACATGTGCATAGAAATGGCAGGAATTATTATGACAACTCGATAGAATGAAAAATAATTCGTGCTTGAATCAAGTGCAATATCGTGCGGGGTTATTGTATGCTCTTTCTTTAACACTTTTACACAGAGATAATAATCAATGAATGATTCGCTAGAAGAACAATATTTGTTCTCATACAAAAAGTATATATTATATATACGTGTATGAAATTTGTTGATATAACGATCACGTAAAAGAACGACACAAATATATTTTTTTATAAGATCGCATATATCTATATATATATATATATATGTGTGTGTGTGTGTGTGTGTGTGTGTGAATTTGTTAGTAAATTTTTTTCTAATTATAAAAAATAAAAAAGAAGAAAACAAAGTTTTAAAATAAAATTCGTGTTTGGCATATAAAAGAAGAATAAACGCAATTTCCGAAAGCAATTCTGTTCATCATCGATATCATGGAAGATCGATAATACATGTCGAAAGGGCTTCCATTGAACGCATATAACCGAATACGCCCAGGCTCCTTCCGCGTCTATTCTTCTCATTTTCTCACAATTGGATACGTCGAGAAGATTACCGGCACGATAAGAGTAACAACTCCGCAAAACTGTTTCCACTCTTTGCACGAGAACGTACACGCAATAATACACATACATATTCATGCATATATAAATGTACATAAATATATATATAAATCTTGTATACTTATCTTTCTCTTTCTCTTCTTTTTTATAATGCAAAACTACTATTATATATTTGTATGTGTATGTGTGTATACACATTCATCATACGTATGTGTACATATTCATGCTCATGAAGTTGAATATTCGTTCCGTAAGAACGCTGATGCTCGATTATACCAACTCGAATCATTCAGTTGGAAAATAAACTCAGCGTGTCTGCCGATTTTATACGCCACGTAAAAATACCGCCGCGTATGCGAGCACGGAATAAAAGGAAAGGATTACGGACGGATTTTTTTCGTTGAAATCCGACGTTATCGTCCTTTGTCGAATGGTAGTAGGAAAAGAGAAAGAACGAAAAAGGGGGATGATGATACGCCTGTGACGTCATTTACAAACTAGGCTACCTTCTATATTATTTACATTCTTCTTCTTCTTCTTCTTCTTCTTTTTCTTTTCTTCTTATTCGTTTATTTATTTATTAATATCACGCGGAATTTTTTAAACGAGAGATATTCTCATTTAATGTATACATATACATATTTTTTGTAAAGATTTTATACGTAATCAAATTTATGTGAGTATTCAATTTCGATTAGGTATTCTATTTAGTCGTGGTCTGGCTCGTTTAGTGCTATTAATTAAATAACAATTATCTATGATGATGAAGAGTGAGCTATTATATAAGCTAGCACTTATGTACGTGTGGTCAGGGAACTTCCTCAATAAGTATGATGAATATAGTTCATAATTAATAGTTAATACTATGTTAAATAATTTTATACTTTTATTAGTTGACGATAAGATACAAATTCGTTTAACGAAAAAAACTGAGAAAAATTTTAATTATTTTCAATTATTTGAATTTCGAGAACATTGCATAATTTAATCACACACACACACATATATTACATATATACACACACACTCACACTCATATATATATATATATATGTATATATATATATATATAAAAGGATTTGAAAGGTCTATTGTTCAGTTATAATACACGAACAAACAATGTGTTATAAGAATGGTCACGAGTCACGTAGACTCGAGAGACTTACTATATCCAAGAGATTCATCGATTATAGATATTGCTCGGAAACAAGTTCGAAAAGTCCGGAAAGAGTGTGCAGCTTCTGGTTCCAATGATTTCGAAACACGGTTCGGTTTTCTTCGATACATTTTTCAAACGATCTTGGACGACTTGTTGACATTTTTATACGTGTATATGTATCCGCACACATATGTTGTTAAGAACGTATGTACGCGTAACAGATCGGACAAGTTTTTCGTTTTATCCATTCTTGTAGTCAAAGAATGAGAGAGTGAGAGAGAGAGAGAGAGAGAGAGAGAGAGAGAGAGAGATACAGAGTTTTGCGGAGAGAAGAATGGCAACAGACATGCACACACACACACACACCATATACACAGATGACAATTTCACATGCACAAAATTTGTAGCCTTCGGCAGATGGCCGTCCAACAGAACTTCCGTTTGATTGTGTTCTCAACCTACGAAATAAGTTTTGATATTATTTCGAAGTTTACGATAGAGAGAGAGAGAGAGAGAGAGAGAGAGAGAGAGAGATAAATTTGTTCAGAGCCTGACGGAGGCGCCTCTACGACTACTACGATCATGTTTTTTCCCTTCTTTCCTTCGTATATCATACAGGGTGTCTCGAGAAACATGATAAGAGAGAGAGAGAGAGAGAGAGAGAGAGAGAGAGAGAGAGAGAAAACAGGTCAGCCAAAAAAATATATAATGGAAATAGTTTCTTCCTTCTTTTTTATTATTTTTTTTCTTTCTCTCTCTCGTCTTGGATATTTCGTTTTAGCGTATAAAATCTATTTTAGCCAAAAACTAGCCAAGTATGTAGAATTTTATATTATTTTTCCTTTTCTATGTTATATTCGTATCGTTCATAATACTATTCTACAGATTTCGTACAGTTTTATTAATATTTCGAAAATATTGTACAGAATTTGATAACAAAGTGACCGTCCGATAATCTTTTATATCGAGTAATGGATTCATCAAAGATATTTGACGAAAATATTTATAAATAATTTTTTTCGCGATAATACACGCACGCGTGCGCACGTATACACATACAAATATTCTTTTTTAAATTTATCAAATACTTTAACTCGTATAGTATAGTTAAAAAATATTATTAGTATTCGAAATATTATCGCTAATTATATGGTTTATATATATATATATATGTATTTCGATTATATGTTATGTATTTTTGTTTTCGTTCTTTTTCTTTTTCTTTGTAAATCACCATCGTTCTATATCTCGAAGAACACTTTAAAATCGAATTTTAAAACTCGTTGAAATGTTATTATCGATGAGAAGAAAGTTACTTCTCTCTCAATATCTAAATCTTATCTTATGGTGTTACGATCCTTTAATCCGACTGACCGTCCCCTTTAATTTGTTTCCTTCCATCCTTTTCATTATTTTTCCTTTTCGTAATCGTTCGTCCTTTTAAAAAAGCATTCGCTAAAAAGTATCTTGTTGAAGCAATATCCCGTATAAATTATGCAGGGTGACGTGAAATCAAAGTTTATCAAAGAAAACTTTAACTCGATAATTTTAACGAACAAAAAAAAAAAGATAGAGAGAGTATAAGATAGAAACGATTTGAGTTCTCTCTTTTTCCCCTATTTTCTTTTTTTCTTTTTTTATTTTCTTACTCATCGCGACAAGATGCCATCGGGGAGAGAGGAAAAAACTATCGCGAAATATTAACACGCGAACAAATAAGAATTAGCGCGGCGGATAGTCATTTAAGTTAAACTACTGTGGAAAATCAATTTAAGTTGCGCCAGTCTTTTTCCAAACGCGACATGAAGTTTCGATGGGAGGAAATTATTTAAATTGAATGAAAAATTTATTTACGCGAGAGAGATAGAAACAAAGACAGAGACAAAAAGAGAGAGAAAGATAGATAGATAGGATAGATAGATAGATAGATAGAAAAGAAATTCGATAAAGCCACGATTTTTTTCACTGGCTACCGTCAATTTTCCAGATCCGATGAATTTTTGTTTCCCGCGTTAAATTCGTAATTCCTTTTGGCGTAAAAGCCGTAGGGAAAGAGAGAAATAGAAAGAAAGAAAGAGAAAGACAGAGAGAGAGAGAGAGAGAGACAGAGAGAGAGAAAGAGAGAAGCAAAAGCAGAGGGAAAAATCGTTCGTTTGGATGCATTCGTCGGTTATAAAAAGCCAGCCGCGATTCTATGTTTTTGTCATGTGTGCACTTGGCAGGATGCCATTGCCACGCACGGACTCACATCGGTATTTTGTTGCTTTCCGTCTCGTTAGCTGGAAAATCTATTTCTTTCTGTCGACATTGTGTAAAAACTATGCCCTCTGATTCGTTTCAATGGCGTTTACCTCTTAGGCGCGCCGAATCGTATGCTTATGTAGTATGTATATCGTAAATTGATAAAAGATAGGAAATGTCACAAGTTAGGAAAATCTGCTACTTTAATTGTTATCGGTTCACTGAATCTTCGTAACGTTCGCCAAAAATTGTTTCATCCTCCCGAAAAAAAAGAAGTAGAAAAAAATCGAGCGAAAAGCAAAAAGTAATTGTTACGAGAATTCATTTGAAAATTTCATTTGTTCGCTTGTTTTTCTTTCCTTTCTACGTGTTTTCTTTTTTTCTTTTTTCTTTTCTCTTCTTTTTTTACGTTTCTTCTTTTATTTCTCTTTTTTTTTCGGTGATACGTATTGATTAAACGAACAAAAGAAATACGATCGATAAGCAAAATTGAAAAAGAAGAAATAGAAAATAAAATAAAAAGAAAAAGAGGAAAGAATGTCTGAGAGAAATTTATAAATTAGTTATTATCGCGAAAGCTGACAAACCGGTAATACGTAACGGGTAGAAAAAGAAAATATGAAAATTAATTAAAATATTTAATTTTTCTTTATTTTTTGGCGATACTTATTGATAAAAGAGAAAGAGAGAGAGAGAGAAAGAAATAGAGGGAACAAAAGACACTATTAGTTTCTAAACTAATATTTGTCAAACATTGCAGCCTATATGAAATAAAAGAAAAAAAATAAATTTAACCACGTATTTTTTCATAGGAAAAAAAATATATATATACATATGTACTACCGTTACACGTACAAATTTCTATATTTTATTTCCTGCGAAATACTTCAGTAAAAATAAATAAAAGAGAAAATATGTTTGAAACTTATTTTTCTCCCTTTAAAAAAAAAAACAAAAAGAAAAAAAAGAGAGAATAACAAGTAAAAAAAAAAAAAAAGAAATTAAAGAAATAAAAAAGAAAAAAGATTGCAATCTATACGAGAGAGGAATTATATATTTATTCAACATTTTTGGCTGTTTTTTCTTCTTCTTCTTTTTTCTCTTCGTTTGCATGCTATAACATTTTCCATATCTCAAATTATGCATTTGCATTCTTTGAAAATATAAATATAGAAGAAGAATCAAGATCGAAATGACTTATAGACAGTACTAAATGGTATCTCTGAATTTCTTTCAAAAATTGAAGAGAAATAAAGTAAATTTTCAATGATAATGCGATTCCGATCATTTCTAACGTAAGCGTGGAATAATCTCGTTATTCGCTCGATTACATTTTTCTTTGTTAACGAGGTATGTAGGATTTTGAAGGATGTCGGGAAAGGGGTGGAATGAAGTGGGATGGGGAATGGAGGGTAAAAAAAGCCCGAAGGAATCTCAGGATCGAAAATGACCGTAAAATACACGTCGGATTGAAGCGGTCGAGAACGAGAACGTAACGGCAAATTCGAAGAAAGAAATTGCCTGTGGAAAATCGTGTGGCCGTCTACGTATATATCTATGTATGTATATATATGTGTGTATATATATGTACGTGTGTATGTACGTATGTATGTGCACTCGCGAAATCTAAAGAGAGTGCTAATTGGAAGAGAGTCGAGATAGGAGATAGAATAGAGAAGAAAGAAGGAGAGAGAGAGAGAAAGAGGAAGAGAAAAGAAAAAATTCTCTCAACGAGTAAGATAGATAGATAGATAGATAGATAGATAGATAGATAGATAGATAGATAGATAGAGAGAGAGAAAGAGAGAGAGAGAGAGAGAGTAAAATACACATACGAGGACAAACGTTATCTCATGCTCTGCTATGAGAAAGAAAAGCTTTCGTTTTTCACGAAGCTACGATGAAAAACGACCGCTAAATGTTTCTTTTCGAACGAACGAAGCTTTCTTTCTCTTTCTTCTCTCGTTTTACAAACTCGAAGAAATATTCGTTCGAGAAAGTCAAAAGAAAGTTTCAGTAAGTATTCAATGCGTATTAAACGAGATCAAACGAAATTCGTTCTCGTATCTTTCCGTTCGTATATATGTATATATGTATGTATGTATGTATGTATGTATGTATGTATATATGTATGTATATACATATGTATATTTATTATCAAGTTTCTTGGCGACCTATGTCGATATCATGAAAGCTCCGTAGAAATTCGTGGGTTATGGCAAAGTAAACAAAAAAAAGAGGAAAGAAAAGAAAGAAAGAAAAAAAAAACGAAGAAAAATGATGATTGGTCGTTACACTAGTAGGATATAAAAAGTTTATCGACGTCATAAAATAAAAATAATTGTATCGAATTTATGAAATATTTTCTATATATATTATATCATATATTTATATTTATATATAATATTAAATTCCTCATACAACAATATAATACAGCATTTTAGTTAATTTGAAATAGCTTTATAGAGGTTATTAAGTTATGGAATACTTTCATGACCTGGTTTATATTATTATATTTTCAGTCGACTCTGACTACGAGTTAGAATGTTTGTCATAATAGTATACAAAGGTAGTTAGTGCTTTTAGTATACATCAAAAGTAAACTTGTGAATATATACAGCAAAGGAGCAATATTTTAACGTGACGTATATAGATTAAATTATATTACATTGAAAAGAGACAGACAGACAAACAGACAGACAGACAGATAGATAGATAGAGAGAAGGAGAGAAAGATTTAGAGAGAGAGAGAGAGAAAGAGAGAGAGAGAGTTGTATGAGAATTAACGAACATGACTGAAACGTGATAAAACATTGTAAAGAAAAACTTCAATCAGATAATCATCGAAGAGAAAAATTTTCATTCACAAAAAATCATATTCACGGTATTCGCACATACATATATATATCTATGCATATTTATACAAATATAAATATTTTTCTACTTCTCTTTTTCTCTTTCTCTCTCTCTTTCTCGACTATTGTATCTATCTATCTATCTATCCATCAGTTTATCTTTTTGACTATTTCTCTTTTATATATTTTTTCTCTTCGTCGCTTGATCTTTTTTCTTTTCTTTTTAATTCGATTACGATAGAATTTATTCATCATATACCGCACGCTGTTAGAACTGGACGCAATCAGCAGTCACCGCCTTTAACGACTTTATCGAAGAATTCGTTGATTAAAGTAATATTTACTGTAGAGTTATTAACAATAAAGTTACGTCGACGTTATCTTTGTTCCTTTCTTTTTTTATTTTGTTTCCATTTTTTTCTCCTTTCTTTTTTATATTTATTCTTGTTGCTTCTTCTCTCGACGTTTCGCTTTTTCTTCTTTTCTTGAGTTCTCTCTCTCTCTCTCTCTCTTTTGTTAAAAAGAGAAATAAAATATCGTGATTTAGTTAGTTATAGACAAACGTAACGTCGCCCGACTTATCGGAGGAAAACAGTTTAACGATTCTTTCGTATTTGCATTGAAATCCGAAAGTTAGGGAGAATTTTATTACGGTAAAGAGAAAGATATTTTTAAGGGAACGGGATCGAACTTAACTTCGTTTCGAAACTTTAGCAAAAACTAATAAAGTAAGATTCCATAAATGATTTTTGTAATTAGAATAAAATATCTTTCTTTTTTTTCTTCTTCTTCTTCTTCTTCTTCTTCCTTTCTTTATTGTATTAATATCTTAGAGTTCCAATCCGCGAAAAAAGTTTTTATTGAAATTTCAATTGAGTTGCGATATTTTTATCATACATATTATACATATATACATACATACATACATACATATATATATATACATATAGGTATCGATGGATTGTGTAAAAAAAAAAATTTAATAAAAATCTTGTATATCATCGCCGTTCGTGAGATATCGAAATGCGTTGAGAATTTCGTAGCATGCTACTGAAATTATTATCTATCGAAACTAGCACGAAGCATGTTCGGTGTTTTCGGTATCTAACTGTTTGCAAGCTCGTGTACGTACGTTTGTTCGTTGTATATATATATATATATATATATATATATATATATATGTACATACTTCCTATATACATATAGGTGTACCTATGTATATCGGTCGCATCCCTTTCTCTCCTTGGTATTTTATTCATGTACTCATAGCCATCGGAGCTATTATGAGCGTGGTCAGACAAGGATAGAACGATGATCGAGCTGGACGGCGCGGTTTGGTATATAATTCCAGTAATAGAGGTAGAACACCGATCTTATGTTCACAACATGTTCAACAAACGGAATTCTTAACCGCGAAATTAACATGAACGATAATTCAACTGAATTTATGATATTTTATTCGTAAGAATGAACTCTCTACGTCGATATTCGTACATTAGACATTTTTCTAATCGATTAAAATTTCCATTCCCTTTTCTACGAATAATTTCCTTCTTCTACAAAATTCTTCTTTTAAACTTTCACTTTAGGATACTCCAGTATCATCGAAGTATTTTTTTATGAAATATTATACCGTAAATATGTCTGATAGATTTTCGTCGATGATCATAACGTCGATAAAATTAACGAAACAGTAATATCCTCCAATTTATCCACGAATTTATTCGGGGATCCAACGATTGGAAGAGAAGATAAATAAATAAATAAACAAATAAATGAAAAGAAAAGAAAAGGAAAAGAAACAAGGAAAGAAGGTAGAAAAAATGGTATGTAAGAAATACAACGAAAAATACATACGATTGAACTACAAATACAAGCCGAACAAGTAGAAACCGAAGATAAAAGAACTCTCGAATGAAAACGATGAAATATCTAAATTGGGAAACCGTGTAGTTTTCCTTCTCTCTCCCCCTCTCTCTCTCTCTCTTTCTCTCTCTCTCTCTTTCTTTCTTTCTTTCTCTCCCTTTTACACTTTCGTACCTTAGCGCTTTGTATCCCTTTTCTATCATTGTCTCGTCGTCCAGATGAAGATCCTTGAACTTTCTGAATGTCTCTTGACAATCGCCCTTGCTATGACCCTCTCACCTCTCCACTACTTTATTCTCCCACCCTCTTCCTCCCTCTCTCTCTCTCTCTCTCGCTCTCTCTCTCTCTCTCTCTCCCCCTCTACTGTACTTGCCTCAACTCGACACTGGAACTCGTGAATACGTTTAGCGATCGTCGCATGCCAACCTCTCAGACTAACCCTTTGTTCTTTGCTCTCTCTCTCTCTCTCTCTTTCTCTCTCTGTCTGTCTGTCTTTCTCTGTCTCTCTCTCTCTCTCTCTCTCTCTCTCTGGATTCCCAGGAATCTCCGCTTCTCGTTCTATACACTCAGCACACAAACCTCCCTTAACCCTTACCACAGACCACGTGTATGACACCTTCGTGTATAGCAAGTAGATCGGCTATGTTATATTCCTATTATTCCGATCGCAATTTCATCGTTAACATTATACCAAGAGACCCGGTGATTCCTAACACGAATTCTGATCAAGAATCCGAAATTTCTCAGCATTGTGTAGTGTTATATCATCGAATTCTTTCTTATCACTTATGTAAGATATTTGTATGTATACATACACACACATATATATATAGATATATATAGATATATAAATATATGGATATATATATGCATATAGATATAATATATGTAGATATGCATATAGATATAATATATGTAGATATGTATGTAGTTGCATAGTTAGAACTTAGAGAGAGAGAGAGAGAGAGAGAGAGAGAGAGAGAGAGAGAGAGAGGATACCAGTCTCTCGTTAAACTTTCCTCATGTCGAGGTGAAACTAACTTAGTTGTCGCATATGTCAACTAGTAATGTCAAGAAACTTTTGCTTCTAAGACGAGAGTAGATGAATATATGAAGATGATTAAGAGATGTTACGATATAACCATGATGTTACGACCAAAAAGTTATAGGAAAAAAGAAGATATAACAAAGCCGAAAGAAAACAGATAAAATATTGTAATTTATTCTTAACTCTTTACCACGACATGATATAATACCAGCAGTCTATCGTTATTTACTTAATTATAAAAAGAGACTCTCTTTAACTATACAGAGAGAAAGAGAGAGAGAGAGATGATACTATTTATAACGTGTTTGTCTATAGTAATAAGAACATCTCTCGGTTAACATAGCCATAAGCGTTCTTCATTAAATATTCGCGAGACAGTTTTGATGTTCTTCGCCCTACTTCATTTTTCCCATCTTTCTCGGAAAACTTTCTATAGCTTCGACCCCGCCTTCGTGATTCCTAGAAGGAAATCTAGAGTAGTCTTGTGGCTCCACGTAGATATGTATGTATGTTTGTATGTATGTATATATATATATATATATGTATGTATGAATGTATGTGTTACCACCGCATCGCTGTTCGTTCGATCGATCATTCAAGATTACCAGAATTCTCCGTCGAGAGTTCGACCGTCACACCGTTACTATTCGCCTCACGTTTGGCACAGATTTAACAAAAACACCGTTATGTCATTACACACATATATACATATATATATATATATATTATATTATATATCACGATTTCCAATCAGTTATATAGGAAATGTATAGAGGAAATTTTCTGAACGTTTTATATAATAATTTTTCTTAGATGTTTTATTGAATCAAAATGATGACTTGAGAGTTAAAATATTATTAAATAGATTTTTAATCATTATGTTTAAATTTCTCGATCGTACTTATCCATACATGACGATTTATTCTCCGTATGTTACGTAAGAAATTTATAGAAGAAGTTTTATTAACGTTTTATATAATAATTTTCCTTAGATGTTTTATTGGATCAAAATGATGACTTAAGAATCAAGATATCTTTAGATAGATTATTAATGATTGTTTTTATTTATTGTTTGGATTTTTAATAAGTAAAAATCAAATTTCTTCTTGTCGTATATCATTACAAAATAATATTTATTATAACGATATACGCAAATTATTTCGAATAAATGTTATTCGTATCGATCGAAAAAGAATCTGAGAATTAGATCGTACGATTCTATTTCTAATTCGAAACTGACGCATTACGATATTCAAAAGAGACCGAGCTTTTTTATATTCACAGAGGAAAAAGCGAAAGAGAAAGAGAGAAAAAAGAGACAGAGAGAAAGAGAGAGAAAGAGAAAGAATCCTCTTTTGTGGATTTGGTCCAACAGTATTCAGAACGCTCGATTTGCTTCTTCTCTCTCTCTTTTTCTCTCTCTCTCCTCTCTCTCTCTCTCTCTTTCCCGACAACGGATATCGCGTCTTTTGCGGTTCTCAATTTTCAGTGACACGGTAACGTTGAGAGGAGATGTAAAGAGTGTTATTTCGCGATAAAGAGCATAACTTGACGTTTTTCGCTGAGCAGGAAAAGCGACGCGTTATATACCGCGATAATGGTAAAAATAAGGCCGCTTTCCTACGGCATACCTATGTATAATATATTTCGAACGAATTCAAAACATAAATTTTAAAGTTTTAGTATTATTTTTAATAAATAAATCCATATATACATATTTGTGTAAACTTGTGTATATGTTTGGGTATCTGTGTGTGAAAAAGTTCTCGCGTTTAATCATTCTGAAATGTTTTGCAGGTATACATCGTAATGTAAAGTTTTATTTCCTTAAATGTTTTACAAATATTTTACACGCATTTCCATTAATCCACAATATTTGTTTTTATATTAATTTCGACAAAATTGAACGAATTTCTTTTTTTAAATATGTAATTCTCCTATTTTTATGAATAGCACTTGAAATTTCTTTTTTATTTCATATTCTTGAATTATCTCGTCGTGATTTGAATCATTTCTTTTTACAATAATAATGCTTCTATAAATAAATAAATAAATAAATTATGAACCATGAATGTTTTATGTATGTATATATATATATATATATATATATATATATATATATATGCATAAAAGATTATTACTACAGGTTCATCGTAACAAAAAAAGGGGAAATATATTTGATGGTACAGCTGCGATCATAAATTCAACATGGTGAAAGTCTCTTCTTATTTCAGCAAAATTTTTTTCTTTCTGTATCTTATCTTATCCCTGTGGACTCGTTTTACAATAAAAAATATCAGTGTTAGTAATATTTCTATGTATTGAAGATGCGACAAATAAGCAAACGATGATATTATTCTTGATATTTTTACAAATAATAGAAATTCGCAAATAATCCGAATTGAAATAAATCTCGAATGATCATTTATTATTTCATGGCAGTTTTATCAATATAAATTGAGAAACATTTATTTTTGGACAGATCAATTGTAATTTTCATTATTTGTAAATAATTATAACTAGATGATAAAATTTATATAATTGACTCGAATAAATACACAAATAATTAGTGTACATTGATATTTTTCATTGTAAAGTTGAATCGAAGGGAAATATCATCGAGATGAGAAATCTATATGGACGATATATCTTCTACTTTTATCGAATATACAATTTTCAACACTACGAGCGATTGGATATATGTAATTCGTTACCACGTATTCATATCTCTAAATAGATATTTACACTAATACAAATATTCTGGTTGATTTGAAATAGTACTTAATGTATACAAACGCCTTGACCCATTTAATCAATAAAACGGGTCTCACTCAATAGGAAACGGTTTTATATGAAAATTGCTTTCAAAGTAGGTATATGAGAAAATATATATATGTGGATATACTTGATATATATATTATATATATATATGTGTGTCTGTGTGAAAAGCAGAAACAAATTCGATCATGAGAGTGTGTCGATGAAAAGCTGAGAAGAAAAAGAAAGAAGAAAAAAAAATTTAAGTTCAAAGAATTAAAGTAAACGGTTGCATTTATTTTTCCTTATTTTTATAATATGCATACATGCATATGCACGTATATTTGAAAGAAATTCAAGTCGAAAATATAGTGAGAGAGTGAAAGAAGAAAAAAGAGAGAGAGAGAGAGAAAGAGAGAAAGAAAGAAAGAAAGAGAAAAAGAGAAAACCTCCAAACATACATTTCTAGCCTCGGGTGTATTAGAAGCTCTTGTATAAGAGGGAGCTTAAAAGAGTGAAAGAAAAAAAAGAAACACAAATAAATAAAAAACGAAAAAGGAAGAAAGTAAATAGGTCGTTTCATAAAAATTTGCGATTGTATAGTTTGACGCGATTCGTCATTCGGGAAAATCGATACAGTCTTGTTGAGATTCAAGATTCGAAAATGACAAAGAGAAAGAGAGACAGAGAGAGAGAAAGAGAGAGAGAGAGAGGGAGAGGAGAAAGAGAGAGAAAGAGAGAGAAACAGAGAGACAGAGTGAGAGAAAAGTTACTCGTCTCACTTCATGCGTCTACTATCGTACTCGAGGGGTTAATAGTTTCTCGATAAACGTTCTCTCGATGTTGCGAACATCTCTTGGAATAACTCGGTCTACGTGAGCTGCTGAGAGCAGCAGCATTGCACCTTGACGAAGAAAGTACTCAGTTGCGAGGATCCGCGAGGGACACCTTGAGAAAGTATAATACCTTACGTTAGTTTCCACTCGATGAGATCTCACCACGACTAAACCTTTACTCTCTTTAGAGCTTCTTTACTTTTACCCTATTTTATTTATTTGTTCTTCTCTCCCTCTTTCTTGTCTTGTCTAGATAAAATATTATCTAACAATTAATTATCGAGGTATTAACTCTTAGATAACTCTTAGAAAGCTTAGGAATATATAGGAAGTGTAGAAATGAAAGGATAATCGCGTTGTTTCGTCGTCGAATAAAATAAACAATTTAAAAAACAGAAGATAAAAAAGTAAGAAAAGAAGAGATCATTTTACGGACATGTAGACTTATTTATATCCGTACAAGTATATATTTAATTTAAATAGTTAATTTAATTTTGAAAGAAAAAGTTCATTCAATTCTAAAATAGTTCATTTAATTTTCATTTAAATAGGTGCGTAGAAGAAAGTATTTAGACAATTACAAATATTTGCTGTATTCATAGGTTCACAATCATTCAAGATGCGAATGAACGAACGAACGATAGAGAATATATAATAGTTAATTGAAAATATTATACGTATCCTACTTTACGATTTAGGATATTACGATTTATCGTTTAACATTTGTTCGTCCTTTTATTTTTTCTTTTTTTATCTAATCTAATTCATACGAAAAAAAAAAAATGAAACTGAAGCATTCTGAAGTAACAATGATGGAATGATGGGAAAGGATAAAATGGAAAATGTTAAAATCATTTGTAATCCTTATAAATATACTCGTAAAAATGATACAAGAAAGAGAAGTAACTATATCGAGGAATCCAGTTGGAAAAGGGGGTATGATTTATAGTGGTAAGAGAGGATCGTCGAAAAGGATCGTCCTGTAGAAGATACGATCCCAATTTGATTCTCGCGGTTGCACGTCTCCTACGGCAAATTGCTTCACGGTTTAAACTCTCTCCTGGATCGACAAATTCGCTTCTATCGTTCCGATGTTTCGATAAATCGTTTTCAACCGATCGAATTCAGCGCGTTCTTCGAATACCTTTCTCTCGTTTCTAGTTGCATTCGGGAATGAATGGAGGGTTAGAAGACTGCGAGTGAGTAAGAGAGAGAGAGAGAGAGAGAGAGAGAGAAAACGAAGTCCATCGTTCGTCAAGTGAATCAAATAACGATATCCAAACCTTAAAAGAAAACGCTTGCCATTCGTTTTCTATCTATCTATCTATCTGTCTATTTTTCTTTTTTTTTCTTATACAAACAATATATATATATATATATATATATATATATATATATATATATATATATGTAGTCACATTCGTCCACTCATCTTGGATATCGCTTAACGCGCGAATGATTCCAATCGTCAGTGCAAGTATAACTAACTCGATTCAAACGGAAACGATTCGATTGAATTTCACAGCTGAATTTCGACTTTCGATTATGGTTCTTGCCGCGCGTTCACCGTAATCGAAATTTCTATATATATGTGTGTGTGTACGTGTGTGTGTGTGGAGAGAGAGAGAGAGAGAGAGAAACGACTCTTACTGACCCTCGGAAACATGAAATTCCTACTAGACTTCCATTTTCAAAAAGTTTTCAGAAGTTTAAGAAGTACCAACGAACGAAGTGGACCTAAGTAGTAGATATGTATAATTCTACCGGGTATTGTCGTTTCTTTCAATACCTTTTTAAAAAGAAATTTCTTTTTGGTTGAATTTCTGTCACTATTTTGAAAGCAGCCTTTTTAGATGGATATTTTTTGTTAGAATTAAGTGACACTTAAGTGACAACGATCGTTGATGTTTATATTCAATGCGTTTGATAGTAATCATCGTTGTTATCAAAGTTAATCGTGATTCTTTTTCTTTTAATATACATATGTGCGTATAAAATTATTTATCGCGTTTTATACGTTACGCGTTAAAATTCACAAGATTTATTTAGAATCGATCGTCGATAAATATGTTATAATATTTTTAATGAACGATTACGATTAATAAAATAAATAATTACAAAGTAAAACAGTTTTATTGTATTTTATTACAATTTTATTATTACAGTTTTATTATATCTCGAAACGTCGAGAGAATTAGAAAACTTGCAATTAGAGTAAAACATACATATGCTACGAAAGATCGAATATGTTCGACTTAATATAAAAACCGATGATACAATAATAACAATTTTTATATGAAGAACTTTTTCTTTTATCGCAATTAGTACGAGTATAACAAATTATTTGTATTATTTTAATTGCTTCATTGCTCTCATAATTCGACACAATTAATAATCGTTTGGAGAAATAATTTCGCACGGAAGAAAAAAATAAAAAAAAAAGAAAGAAAAGAGAGAAACGAATAATAACAATGAATTCGAAGTTATCTTATTCATAATTTCAACATTTTCACTTTATTATTTGAAAACGTTGCTCCATTCCAGAGATTATTTCAATGTAATGTCTTGACGTTGTCAATGAACAATTATCATTTATAAACAAGTAACAATATTAACGCGATAAAAAGAAAATTTAACGAGCGTCGTATTCGCGTGTTTCAAGGACCATTCGTATTTTCTTATATTAAAACCGTGTAGCTCGAGGAAATGTCCTAATTGCATCATTACCGTGCATAATAGGAACGATTAACCTCGTTTATTCTCGTAACAATTAATAAGCCTTTTTTTTGTTTACGTCAAATGAGAAGAAAGGGTGAAAAAGTGTTCGTTCGAAAGACGTTTTCGAATGTTGTAAATACTTTGCCGGAGATCTTACGAAAGAAAGAAAGAAAGAATGAAAGAAAAAAAAGAAAGAAAGAAAGAAAGAAAAAAGAAAGAAAGAAATAACGTCCCGTTCGATCACCTGCTAGTTCGAGGATACCTACATGCTTGGCACGTTTCGAAGCATGGTTTAAAAGGAAACGCAAGAACTGATCGTTCTGCACGAATCGTTGAGAAAAATGGGAATACAAGTTGAAAAGCTTGAATCGATAAGAAAGAACGTTCTCTTTCTCTCTCTCCCTCTCTTTTGCACTTATTTGTTGTTACGTTCGAAGAAAGGAAGTCCACTTTATTAAATGCGATCAGCGTGAGTGGAAAAAAGAATGAGAATGAAATACAATTTGTTCTCTCTCTCTCTCTCTCTCTCTCTCTCTCTCTTACACACATACACAAACACATACACACACACAATCTTCTTGGTATCGATCAAATAATAAATTTACTTTCGTTTTTCATTTTCTTCGGACGATCTAGGAAAAGGGACGTCAAAATGAGGTAATCGTTTCGCTACTTTTGCAACAGCTGTCACGATAAGGAGAGAGAAAGAGAGAGAGAGAGAGAGAGAGAGAGAGACAGACAGATAGATAGATAGAAATAGAGAGAGAAAGAGAGAGAGAGAGAGAGAGAGGATCGATGACGTCTGGAATCAGAATGCACCAAGTCGTTTTCTCTTTCCTCATTTACTCGGGAATGTTTCATGGAAATTGCTTCCGCCGGAGCTTTCACTTGAATGTGTATGTATGTGTATTTGTCTACGTGTACGTGCGTCTATGTCAATGTATGTGTTTCTTCTCTTTAAACATGACATTATGCGCGAAGTAATACGTGTGAGCGTGCTCGTAGATAGATAGAAGTATCATATACGTAAACGTTTCGTAGTATAACAGATCGCGACCTTGTTTCTAGCAGTAAGCGTAACATGTCGTTAACAAGCCGCCATCTTCTTCGAGCTTTTGAGATTAATAATCAAAAGTTAATGCTTTTTTAAATATCTCAATTTCTTATATATACATATATATATATATATATCTTTTTCTGTCTTTCTTTATCTGTCTATCTCTATCTTCCTGATTAAATAAAAAGAGAAGTTACTCGATTGACCTACGTGAAATTAACTTCTTGTTTCTTTCTCTCTCTCTCTCTCTCTCTCTCTCTCTCTCTTTCTCTTTTTCTTACTTTTCTTTTTCTTCTCTTTTCCTTCCTCGGAATAGCGAGAAACGAGTATAGAATAATTGCGAAACCTTTCGAGGATTCGTTTCCGAATACACATCGACGTGCTCACCCAGCATGTCCGATTTGTAATCGCGTTTTAATCTTATAGTACATAGTTAGTTACATACGTAGATATATACGTATATATGTATATATGTATGTAAGTATGTATATACGTACGTAAGTATATATACATCTGTATATATGTATATCTGTATATGTACTCGCACACATATTCGCATCACCCACCGCGTTCGACCGTAATTACTCAAAACGATGGAAGAATCGGTCTATCGAATAAACGGACACACAATTTATTCGTACGAAGCGAGCTTCGTCCGCTTAATTATTATATCGCCGAATATTCCGTCGATTTAATGACCGCTCGTTAATCAGTGCTTTCGAAAACGAGGCCGAGACGAATATATAATTATGTATGGTACAATTTGAATAGCACTACGCGTAATGTAAGTTTATGTTAATGCAAGTAGATAATGCAAATGCGTGTATTTCTTTTTCTTTTTCTTTCTTTCTTTTTTTTTTATAACATTATTTATTAATACAATCAAAGGTTTTTAATTTCACAAATGATTTTGTTGTAACACATCTTACGTATACACTTCGCCAATCTTATTTCATTCTTCTTCATCACAAACTTGATAATCGTTTAATCGAAAAAAAAAAGAAAAAATGATCGCAATTAGTTAAACACAACCGATACGTTTACAATTGTATTTACATCATAAAAATCTCACGTTTCTTCGCATAATTTTCCACACAGAAATAAGGGAAGAAGAAAAACGAAACACACAAACACACACACACATAAATAAAAAGAAAGAATTAAATTAAAAAGTATTATCGATCTAATCAATTATTTTTCTACGTTACATCGATCGTACTTAAGAAGATCTTAATACAATTTTCCATTAAATATACATTTCATTCGATGAATATCAAAAGAACAATTGATTGATTTTAAAATTGTCACCAAGAGTTATGTTACGAAGCTATTATCATTCATTTTAAGCGAGGTCGTTCCATTAATACACGCTCGTTTTGCAAGAGTTTGCACAGGAAGATACGGGCATGGTCTTATTTCCATACAGGTAGAAGTCGTATATTAGATTGCTCTGACTTATGCTTGATCACGTAGCACTCGGCAGAGAGTAGAGTTCTAGTACGGAGCAGATAAGTGGCTACTGCCAGTAGGCACTGTCAGTAATAGGTCAACCGTACACGAATATTCTCGACAGTAGTTGCGATCTGTGTATGGACAGACGAGTTCACTTCTCTCTCTTTCTCTCTCTCTCTCTCTTACTCTTTCTCTCGATATATATATATATATATATATATATATATATATATATATATCTGCCTCTCTTTCCAGTACGTTCACTGGAAGCGCGCTAAGGGTTGTAAATTTTGTCCGAGTAAAGAGAGACACATGCATATGGTAAATGCTTCCCTTTCTCTCTCTCTCTCTCTCTTTCTCTTTTTCTCTATCTCTATTTATCTCTCTCCGTTCCTTCTTTCCCTTCTATTACCTCTTACCGAACTAGAAGAAAGATTTCCTCGCGAGGAAAATTTACGAGCTAACGGTTATATACCTTGAGTCGCGTTCGAAATTGAATTATTAAATTATCCGATTGGACGTGGAAAGCCACAGGGATTTTCCTTTAATGCGACCATCTTCTCCTTCTCTCTCTCTTCTTCTTTTTTATTTTGATCTCAATACTTCTTACGTCGTTATAAGAGATTATCGGAGAGTAAACTTTTTAATTAATCGCTTGTAAATCAACGACCACATAAATAACATATAGATAACAAGTCTTACTTTATTCTTCTTCTTTTTGTTGACTGCGTTTTCGAATTTTATTTATTTATTTATTTTTTACTCGGCTTTCTTCTTCTTGTTCTTCTTCTTCCTTTTTCTCTTGTTCCTTTTCTTTTATTTGTCTTTTACTTTTTTTACGTTAACGAAACGTAGACGAAAGTAAATGTTCTTAAGGCGTTAAAACGTGAAGTAATTACGAGTTGAAACCTTTTCCACATGTATGTAAAAGAAATATACATTTATATATATATATATAAAGAGAAAAAGACAGAGAGAGAGAAACAGAGAGGAAGATTTTCAAGGAAGGGAACGCTCTTTTCTTGAATTATACAAGCAAGCAAAGTTTTCGCCTCGACGATTTCGTGGTTAAACAAACTTCCAAGGGCTAGATAACTGGTAAAATCGATTATAAAGCGAAAAAGGTCGAGTAGAAGTGCCGGGAAGTACATAGACCGTGCATAATTTAAAAATTACTTGGTATACCTCGAGAGTTCATGTTTTTAACGAATGTTCGCCCTGGGAGAGAGAGAACGCTAGCTATACGAATGGTATAAATTATAAAAAGCAAACAGGACTTCAGTAGTGCTCGTATATTTGACCGAAAAGGGGTACGTAGCAAGAAGGATAGAGAGAGAGAGAGAGAGAGAGAGAGAGAGAGAGAGAGAGAGAGAGAGAAGGAGAAATAAAAATACGGGAAGGTATACGTTTTTCGATATTTTTCGTTTATTTGAACTCGAATAATATCTTTTACATCGTGAAAATACGATATGGCGGAGATGTGAAAATAAACAAATAAAATTGATTTTAATTTATACACAGGAAATATCAATAACTCCTTTTCTAATTCTCCGATGTTATATACAGATAGATGGATACGTAGATGAAAATATTTGAAGATTTAATCGGATAGTCGATCGTACACATATCTATTTATTTCAATATCATTCCGACACGGTGAAAGATAGGTCGCGATTTGATTATTTTCTATCGCATTTCATTTCGATCTAGTACGAAGAAGAAGAAGAAGAAGAAGAAAAGAGAAAAAAAAGAAAAGAAAAGGATAGAAACGGTACTGAAAGAAAGATCGAGCCAAATGAGAAAAGAAAGAAACAAGATAAAAAAAGGTATTCAAAAAATTCTTCTATCGAGAGAGATCCAAAAAGAAAATAGATCCGTATAAAAAAAAAAGAAAAAGAAAAGAAAGAAGAAGAAAAAAAAGGAGAGAGAGAGAGAGAGAGAGAGAGAGAGAAGAGTTACAGAACCGAGAAACTCACGTGCTACGTTCGTTAATCCTTTTTTTCTTTTTTCTTTGCCAACGACACACACATACGTATACACATACAGGTGCGCTCGCGCGAAAGTAAAGGCCCGTAAAATTGATTCGATCGCATAGGATTTCTATAGAACGAATCCTTCGTTAGGTACATATAGTACGACGAAATGCCTGAATGTTCGGAAAAGGTTATATAATACCCTTGCCTCTAAGCGAACTATCCTTTACGATGGTTGGTTGATCAAAGCTGATCAAACATACGACGATAGGATAAAGAGAAATATTCAAGTAGTCAGTAAAAATCTTTACATTTTTTTCTTCTAATTAAAAATTAATTCGTCAAAAGTCGAAGGTAATTACCTCTGGTTCATAGAGTACATTGTATCGAATATATTTCATAATAAATTTCATTTTTTATAAGTCGATATTTGAAAATTGGAAAGTTTGTAATAAATAACTTATAAAGTGGATCTGTTAAAGGATTTTTCTTCGAAGTTTTAACAATTTTTTTAATAAGTTTAAAAATTCTCGTGGTTCGAAGAATTTCTAAAGAATGTGTTTTTTTTTTCTTTGTTATTATTAATAAATAGATCGAGAGGTAGAAGGGATGTATGTAGATCGATTGAAATATGATACTACGTATGTACACACACACACACACACATATTATTGATACGAAAATTTTATTGTGTTACAATAGAGTTTTCCACCGTTCGAAGGTTTTATTTTTCGTATAATTTATTTTCTTATGAAATCTTGTATTTTATGTAAATATGAAACCATATATGTGTATATATATATATATTGGAACAAGTTTTATTGTACAGTAGTATCTCTATTATTCAAACGGTTCACTATTTGAATATTTTATTATTCGTACCATGTACGAGAACCATTTGAAAAGATCGAACCTTTTTTAATTTCTTTTTTATTTTTTACTTTACGATGTGTTTCACTTTCAGAATAATATTTATACATTAAACAAAAAAATAAATAAAACAATAAAAAAAGAAATAAAAAAGGGAAGGCACAAACTTTTGATATGTACCTAATATTTTCTTACAAAACTTTTTTTATTTTATTTAAATATGATACTATTATCTATTTTAATTATTTGAATGTTCTATTATATTCGGATAATGTATTTTCTAATAAAACTTATTTTGTCGTATTCTTTATTGATGCAATTATAATATTCCATGTTGAGAAAGAACTTCATAATAATTATCCATCGAAATAATCCATCAAAGTATTTTAAATAATATGAAAGAGATAAATGTGTATGTGTGAATAAAATGAAAACAATACCGAAGATTCTTCTTTGAAAGAAGCTTTAAAAGAAAATTCATTGAAATGCACGTTGAGATTTTAATAAAACCTTGTAGACAAATCCTCCTATTCTAATAAAAGTATAACAATAGATTTAAATAATTGAAATAATTTATTATTCAACGTGAAATGAAAAGTTCCATTTTTTTTAATAAATTAGATCACTCATTCGATTTGTTGTTCACAAAGTAATATTTAATAACAAATTTATTTAAACAAATTATTTTAAAGATTCTGTTACCATAGAACTAATTTCAAATTCAACAAGACAAAAAATTAATAAAAAATCTTATTCGATAAAGTCGAACGGAAATGTTTCTTTTTCTTTTTACAACTAATAACATATATACTCTCTATGAAAATAAATCCTGAAGAGGAATAATGAAAATCAATATACGTGACTTTAATCGTGGCTTTATTAATCAGAATTTTATTATTAATGGACTTTCGTGGAACTCAAATGAAATGGATTTAATATCGTTGGCAGATCTCTTTGATTGCATTTTCCAAATCGATCTTGTTAAAACGATCTGTACAGAGAAGATTGACTGGTGGTTGCGTCATGTGTAATAGATCTCTCATCTTCTCTTCCTCTCTCTTTCTCTCGCTTTCTCTTTTTTACATGCACACAGACACATACATAGACAAATGTAAAACAAATATAGATGATAAAACAAAAACTTTGAACAATTTTAAATATCTCCGTTTTTTTTTTTAGAAATATTTAGAGTATCTCGATTTAAAAAAGTTCGTTTTAGAAATAAGTAATAATTTTCTTATAGATATATATCAATAAATGATATATTAATAATAATATATTAATTAAAGTCAACCATATCATCCTTTTTTCATTTTTTTCTCTCTTTCTTTTCCTCTTTTTTTTTCTTCTTTTCGATAGAATCGTATTCCATCTCTATTCCCCTCGAAAGTTTCTGATTGGTTCGTCGACATTATCTATTAAAAGAATAAAAAAAAAAAGATATTAATCCCATACACATACGTATATGACGATATAAAATTATTAATTCAAAAGATATTTTAATTTAAATATTGCTAATAGTATAATTAAAAGAGCTATCCAAGCGACGGACGTTATTGAGAAAAGTATGATTGCATTTAGAAAAATAAAAAAGACTCACCTATTGATCTTCGTATGCCCTTTATATATGCTTTCTCCGATAACAAAATTATCGCTATCATATAACGAGCCCTCTTTGTACCATACGATTATTTTAAACAAAGTTTTTACATATCTTTGAAAAGAACTAAAATTACAGTTATATTCATATTCTATCCTATATATATATATATATATATATATATATATATATATATATATATATACAATACATATAAATAGCATTTATACACAATATATACATACATATATCGAATTTTTTTCATAAATTTTTAATAACTCTTTAGAAGACATATTTATATAATATTTCTTTTTATTTAGAATCATAGAATACACCGACAAAATTTGTCTGTTAAACCTGCAAACACTCTGCATACATATATACACGTACACACTCACATATAGATGGATATGTACACAGAGATGTGTTGTTGACACTTTGCATACTTTATCTTCTTTTTCTCTCCTGTAACTTTTGTAACGCGCGTCGAATCGCACCACATGTCTGGGCCTTGTGCGAAAGGGAAATACGCGAATTGCTTATGCAATAACATCAAAGGAACCGTAACCAAAACTCTTTGATGTCGTACCGCTAATACCACCGAGAGAACGGTGTTGCTCGAACCTGTACTCGTTTTCGTTGCATACACCCTGATGGCGAAAGTGATTTAAAGTGAAATTAATACAATTCGATCAAAGAACATTTTTTATCTTTTTTTAAGTAAATGAAACGATCAATTTTACATTAATTTTAGCAAGGTATAAAAGTTCTTTTCATTTCGATTAATTATTGATCGTTCGATAACGTTAAACTTTTTAACAAATTTTCTAATAATCGATTTATTTATTATTCGTGTTAAATAACTTTCATAAACTTTATGGATCAATGATATTGACAAATTTATTCGTATACTTTTCCCTTCTACATTGGATTTAAATCATATTTGTAAATATATTTTTAGTTCTCCTTATTTGTCTCTCTCTTTACAAGTCAAAATATTTTTAATCAAACCTGTAAAATAGATCGTTAAAATATCTTTAACTTATACACTGTTAAATCAATCGTTATATGAATCAATTTATATAAATCAATTCAACTAATAACAACTTGAATAATTTTTTTTTTTGGTAAATAAATGATACGTATTTATCGAAATGTCACATGAGAAATTTAACAAATTCTTTCTTTGTAAAATCTATAAAGTAATTAATTAATAACAAGTAACTGTTAATCGAATTTTTTTCTATTTTTATTCAATTCGACTCATACATCGACTTCGACTTATAATATTTTCTAATAATCGTAACGCCCCAAATGGATTAGATAAATGATGAATGATAATTCGAACTCTGAATAGACACCGACGTGTGTATGTACATACGTAAATACCTGCAATACAAAATTAAAAATTCACTTGGTTTCCGTCTGTTTAATCCTTCCTCTATTCCAGATTTTTCCCACATTCATTTAATAACATCACCCATATATCTACCTTTGCAAATACAAATTCATGAATAACAACAGAACAATTGGACTTCCATTGGTTCCAACAAATTTCGGATATCTCCTATCAAAGCATATTCGAATATGCGAATGACATGAGAAACTATCAAAGGAAATAATCATTTGGTTAATACGGTACATTTCCGTAAATTGAGTTAATTTATTTAGGAGTGCTAATACTGGATGATGCTCTTGTGATACTGTGATTATTGTTCTACTATACATTCTCTCTCTCTCTCTCTCTCTCTCTCTCTCTCTCTCTTTCTCTCTATCTCTCTATTTGTTCGTCTCTCAGTAAAGAGAAAAAAGTAGGAATTCTTTATTGTTTCATTCGATGTAATTTTAAAAAAAAATTCTCTTTACTTTTTCGCTTCGTATATCATATATATCGAAGAGCGAATGTTCAGATATGAAAAGCGTATTTGTATGTGTGTGTGTATGTATATATATATATATATATATATATATATATATATATATACACAAATACTTAAGCCATCGAAAAATTGACGTTCAGATACGAAGAGTATATCGAGCATCGTAAGTGCTCCGCACTTCAGCGTCGAGTTGTCAGAGCGATGCTTTTCGTTCATGAGAAACATATTATTTGACAAGCGAGACGTAACGATAAGGTTTAATATTACACGACGATCAGTGAATTTCATATTATGACTTTATTATTTAAAAAGTTATATTTTCAAAGAATCCGTAGTAACGTTTTCTCTTTTCCTTTTTAACGAGTAAGTTTCTCGTTAATATTAATCGAGTCGATCGTTGAAAACAACCAACCATGTGGTATAACAACTTTTCAAAGGTATTATGTTTTTTTATATCGCGATTAATTGACACAGGTTATCGTTAAATCTCTTGAACAGTGATATCCGTGCGCGTGGATGAAACAGACGGAGATAGATATAGATAGGGATAAGAGAGAGAGAGAGAGAGAGAGAGAGAGAGAAGCAAACGCGAACATCCATCATCGGTCCATCGGAGAACTGTCGACGAAGGGAGACGGGTGTACACATACATCGATCGTATAAATAGTTTCGAACCCCTGAGAAATGGACAACGTTGTGCTGTGCAACGTGCCGTCGTAATTCGCCCTTCAGACAGCCAACGTCGATACGGATCTCGGTTCTAACGAGATACATGACACCCAGACGTGTAAAGGTTTTCTTCTTGTCTCTCTCTTTCTCTCCCTCTCTTCGTTTCTCTCTCTCTCTCTCTCTCTCCCTCTCTCTCTCTCTCTCTCTCTCTCTCTCTCGCTCTGTCACTGCTGCCTATCTCTCTTTCTCTCACTCACTGCCTCTCTGTCACTGCCTGCCTATCTACTTGTCTGTCCCTCTCTCCTCTCTCTCTCTCTTTCTTTCTGTCTCTCTCTCTTTCTCTTTCTTTCTGTCTGTCTGTCTCTCTCTCTCTTTCTTTCTGTCTCTGTCTGTCTTGAAAACAGCTACTGTAGATATATTCTTGGAGACTTGTTAAGCCCTATCTTTCTTTTTCTTTCCTTTTTACTTTTTCTACTTCTTTTTTCTCGATCAATAAGTCTAATAAATTTTCAATTGGATTTAGATCGAATGATAATAAAATTATTTTGAAGGGTTTCTATCATGGAATAATTATTCTTAACTTTTAAGTATAATGCGCCATCTTTGTTCGTTCTGTCCAAAGATCGCAGAATCGAAGATTTTTAGATGGCTTTGTAGATTCTTATTTAGTTTTTTTTTCTTCTCTGCTTGTTTTTATTTTAATCAATAAATCTCGTAAATTTTCAATTAGAATTAACGATCGTGAAAGTACTTTGAAACTTTTCAACGAAATAATTACTTTTTAAATATAGTGTGATATATGTGTATCCTTGGGGACTTTCTAAATTTCTTATTTACTCTTTTTTCCTTTTCTCTTCCTTTTTTCCTTCAAATCAATATAAATCCAATAAATTGTTGATTAGATTTAAATCGAATAATTATCAAGGTATATGGAAGTTTTTTAATATATATTACGAAATAATTATCTTTAAATATAGTTGTGATGTCTCCGTTTTTCTGTCTCTTTTTTTAGCTATCCTTCTTCAATTTATTTTATTTTTTTTATATTTCTATTACTTTCTCTAATTATACATAAGAGTTTCGAAAAATGATATGAAAATTGTGTCGACGAAAGGAATAATAGATATCGTATTTTATAGTCCTGTTCGCTCAAAAGTAGAAAAATCAATTTCACATCGGTACATTTTTGATCGTATAGCTCAACGAACTCTATTCAATTCTTTACCTACGATCCTATAAAGAAGAGAGAGAGAGAGAGAGAGAGTGAGAGAGTGTCAGGAATGGAAGGGGACCAGCTCGTAAATGCAGCTGTCCGATCGATACATTTTGAGATATTTCATAAAGTATCTTATGAAACGTCGAACATGATCGGTGCTTTTTCAAAAGATATGTGTAAAAATGTGATAGAATTCTGGCTGGCTTTCAGAATCTAATCAATATGCAGTGCGAGTGTGTGTAAAATGTATTTTCGATATTCATCACGGTTTTCTATAAATATATATTTCTTCGTTACTTCCTATAGTGTTTTTATAATTCTTTTTTCTTTTAAAATTTTTAATTATCTCAGTTATTAAATGTAATCAAAAAAAAAGAAAGAACAAAGGAGAAGATAAGAGAAGAATAGAAAAAGATAGAGAACTAATCAATAGTTAATAAAAAAATATAAATTAATTAATTCAATATATTCAAAACCGTCATATCGTCAAATCTTTAGTAATAAATATTTCTTAACGTAAATGAATAAATTATTATAATATTTAACAGGTATATTTAATTTTGTGTAATTGAAAAATATCTTTCTATTGAATCTATTAAATTACCAATCACGTCGACCATAATATTTTACCATATACTTTTTATTAAGAAAGATTTTTGAAAAATATTATTTCTAATGTTTCTTACCTTTTCATAAATCCCTATAAATTTTTCCATAGATATATATCAAACGTTTTATATATATTAATAAGGGTTCTTCAATTTAGGAATTACAATTTAATCATTCTTAAATATAATGCGTTATCTATCGAATAATTCAATCAAATCAAACATTGATAATACATCTATCAAATAATTGATAATACAAAGATAATTTCTAACATAGCATTTACTATCTAGTGTATCTAATTTTATGGTATTGTTTGATGTGGTTTATGTATCGCGTGTAAGTAAGAAACCTTCGGAAGCTCGTTTTCTACTTGAAAAATATCGGCATTGGTCTTAAGAGAACGCGCGAGTAACCATTCGAATAAAATGAGCTCGTCCGTGCTCTCTTTCTCTTTCTCCCTCTCTATCTCTCTTTCTTTCTTTTTTTCTCGTTCTATCACGAAACAAGCTGACGAATACTCTACGACACGAAATGCATCGCGAATAGAAAAGCTCGTGCTGGCTATCACGTATCACGAACTAAAATCAATTTCATCGAATGCGCTTTTGATACAATTTCGTTTTACTTTGATCTTTCTCTCTCTCTCTCTCTCTCTCTCTCTCTGTCTCTCTCTGTCTCTCTCTATTTTACTCTTTTCCTAGTTGCAATGGTCGAAAATGTAGTATAGTCCTATCCATAGAGAATGTCCACAAAAATAGGTCACCAAATCGTTCCTATATTGTCGATTTGTCACCGTGAAAATGAAAAAGAACTTTTACGAATAAAAATCCTTCAGAATTGTTTTCTTCACAAATTTTAGCTCCTGTTTGTATTCGACAAACTTGTCTTGTTTTTTTATTTCTTTTTATAGATCAACATCGATCGATTTTCGTCTGACGCTTTTCGTCAGATGAAAAGTATTTCTTTCTTTTCTCTCTTTCTTCTTTTCTTTATCTAACATTTCTTCGATCGCACATGATAATCATATTTGCGTTCACCGTTTTTCACGTTAAACGCGGAACGATATAACTATATATGAAATTTAATTCGAAAGACAAGCAATGTTTTCAAATTTTTACGAGACATGCACGAAGTATAGTTAACATCAGCTACGTCGAAACTGGTCCTCCATTTTTTACGAATTTTTTAATACTTCAAATGCCAACCCGCTTGACACTGCAAGTCGAATCGATCTTAAATTATTCATACGTATCCACGTTGGATGTAATTTGATTCTTCCATTAAATTTCAACTTAATTTGTCCAAACATTTCTAGGATGCTATGTTTGATGCTGTACGAATGTAACATATAAAAAGAAAAACAAACCACACGTACATATATCCATATAAATTTACACGAAATGCAAAGAAGCATAAACGTATGAAAGAATTTTTGTTTCAAATCTGTAATTATTTCAGATATAATTATAGCGTTCATTATACCCATCCATAGAGATATCAAGCGTAATATGTACCATAACAATTATTATACGAAATATAACGCATTTGCGAATCGTAACCGTACGAATTTACGTACATATTACAATTGTACAATTTTCTCATAAAACATAAAAACCATTTTTTATAAAACTATTTTTATAAACCTCGACTTACGATACTACATATTTAAATCATTGATTAAAATTTTCATCTATCGTAGACATACGATATCGAAACCATAATAGAAATCTCTGAAGTATCGTTTAGAAATAAATCCTGATGTTAACTCTTCGTTACATATATATTATATATACATACAGTATATAATTTCTCGAGTGATGAAGAGAAAGAGTGAGAGAAGAAAAGAGAAAGAAAAAGAGAGAGAAGAAGCCAAAGAAGAGCTTCTTATATCGTCTTCGGTTTCCTTTGAGAAGGGGTCAAGTTTGTCTAGTCGTTCATGGTTATAATCCCCCGTACAGTCCAGCATAGTTATTGTTAGAACTTTCATAGAACACCAAGGAAGATAGATTCCATTGGTTATTGTATTAGCAAACGGATAGTTGACGGAGAATACTGCCTAGTAATACGATTTTACGCTCAGTGCACGTGGTTACGACTTAATGTCGGTGAATTAACCCAATCCATGAACCTTGGCCCCTTCGATGCTTTTCTCTTTGTCTCTTCATCTCTCTCTCTCTCTCTCTCTCTCTCTCTCTCTCTTTTCTTCTGTCTGTCTATCTATCTATCTATCTCTGTCTTTCTCTTGCTTCTCAGTCTTCTGATTTAAACTGTTTGGTTAATCTCTGACTAAGATGCACATAGGCAGTAAGATTGCAAACCTCGTACATGCCGCTTATGTATGATAGATCTTCTCTCTATCCATCCATCTATCTATCTATATATCTATGTATCTATATATGTATCTATCTATCTATCTATCTATCTATCTATCTATCTATCTATCTATCTCTTTCTCGCTTATCTCTTACGCGTTGCATCGAAAGTTTGCATTTTGAATGTAGACATAGTTGTGTTAGCTCAACGGTACACCGAAGCTTTCCCATCTTTTTTACGGGTTCTCAATCTGCTTGCAAGGTCTTATCTAAAGATAGAACACTTCGCCA
>NC_066601.1:1372500-1422500 GCF_905475345.1 Vespula vulgaris | reverse complement strand
TCTTTAAATATAAGAAGATATTGATAATCATTATTTAATGCAGATTTATATAATATTCATATATATGATATATATATAATATGAATTTTTCAACAAAAAAATTGTATGAATTTTAATTTAAAAATACTTCAGAAACACAAATGGACACCATAGTCTCTGCAATCATTTATGCTGATAAGATAAATCAATGAATTGTTTTCTTCCCTATTTAAAATGAAAAATGTTAATATTATGAAGTATTCATATAAATCTAATCAAATAATTATATTATTTCATTTTATTTTATTTTATTTGCCCCTCTTTCTAGATGCTAATTTCACGAGTTTCCTACTTTCGTCTCTTCGTCGTCATCATCGTCGTTCGTTCCTCTTCTTTGCTCGGACTACTCCTTTAAAACCATTCGCGTTAAATTGCTTCGGACAAATTGGACGACTTCTCTGAGGTGTTCCTTCCGACTTTCTAGATTGTTGTTATAATTAGATCGTCGTGGGAGAACACGGAAAAGAAGTAGTGTCTCTCGTTCGTTGCCTCAACTCTGTCTGATGACTTTCACAGCTTTGGCCTTATCATGTTTGATAAAAAAAAAAAAAAAAAAAAAAAGAAAGAAAAAAAGAAAAGAAGAAAACACTTGCCGACTAAATGATAATCTTAAACTTCAAATTGTAAACAAAAAGGAAGAAAAAAGAAAGAAAGAGGAATAGAAATAAACAAAAAAGAAAAAAATCGGTCGTCAGAATAAAATACAACAGTGTCTTTTCATTTGATAAAAAAATTATGCTAATTAATTATATCTTATTGGTCCTGTTCCTTTGTCATTATAATAAATCGTATATGTATAAATGCTCTTTTGCAATTGTTCTTTAATGTCTCCTTTCTTTTAATGCTTCGGTAATAATAATTCAACAATTTCTGCTCTCGTAATATAATATTCTCTACTGAGATTTTACCTTTTTAAATATTCGTTCTTCTAAAAGGAAAATGGAGCAATTGGTTTGCTCGAAAAAAAAGTGACGTAAGAAATAATAAAATATAATTGTAGGAGTTATATTAAAATCATGAATATACTTGCAAATCATAAAGGCAGACAAATCGAGTTAACTGTTAATGAATTAATTTTTAAATAAATCAAGTTAAAATCAATGAAATATAAGTCGTAGAACTGTCAAAGATACTCAAATCATTTTGATGTAAGCAAAAATGAAAGAAAAAAAAGAAAACAAAATGTAAGTATACATCTTAAGTCTCTAACACAGACATGGGATCGAATTCAATTCTCCTATATTATTATTATTATTATTATTATTATTATTATTATTATTATTATTATTATTATTATTATTATAAATAATTCGAACGATTAAAAAATCGTTGATAGAAAGACAAATTGTAAAAGAAAACAAATTTCATCGAGAGTGGACTTATTCGTCTAATAATAAACTAACGCTTCGTCATATCGATCGAATGAAAGGAATTTATGATTGTCTGACAAAGTAGTTTAATTAACGTGTTAGACGTTATAAAACTAATGAATAATTTTCAAAAACAAGAGTGTTGTAATCGGTGATCTCGAAAGATTATTATTCTCTAACGAAAGATTGCTCGTAAGTGGATCTTTCGTTTATATTAGATGGGATGCACCCGGTAATGCTTATCACGAAGCCCACGGTACATGAATTCCCCGTTGTGCATCGTATTTGGCTAACAGCCAAAAACGGATGTAACGTTGCGTTACTGTTAACGTCGTTTCCTTCGGATTTAAATCGATGAATTATAGAGTCGAACGATCGTAACGTTTAACCAAAGATCGTCGAACCCGTCTACGATCGTTCGTCGATATCAATTAGTCTTTTTATTTATTCTTTTTATTTTCTATATACTATCTTCATAAAGTTCTTTTTTTAATTTGAGTCAATCGAGTACGACGATCGATCGATCATTTCAAATCATACCTAATAAAAAACTGACTTAAACAACTCTCATTTTTAAATCTATTTTTGTTTTTTTCAATCTTATTTTCTTTTCTATCTCTCTTTCTCTCTGTTTGGTATCATCTCTTTATTTTTATATCTCATAAATTTATGCTTCGGATCGTCGGACAGTCAAGAACTTCTCTTTTCTAGGGGATAAAAAATCAGAAGGAGAAAACTCAATCCTCCATTTTTTATCAACGTAATACACGAGTTTCTTTGCTATCAAAAACTGAAATATACACGTTCATGAGAGCCAGTTGGTTTCATCCAAACATGATGTTAATCCCATTTTTGTAATTTCTTTTAGGGACGGTAATTCGTGATTTTACGTAATACGAGGAGAATCTAAAAGCTAAGTGAAAATTTAAGTAAGTACGTAAGAGTTAAAACGTACAGACTAATTTTACGACATTTCTAATTCACTTTTTAAAGTATCCAAACGTTCGTTCGCTGTAATCGTTACTCTATTTCAATCAGAGGAACGTGAGAGAAAGAAAGAAAGAAAAAGAGAGAGAGAGAGAGAAAGAGAGAGAGAGAGAGAGAAAGGGTATAATAGGACTGGAATACGTGAAAGCAAAGTATAAGTTTTAAGAGCTTCGATTTCGCGTGGTTTTCCCTTTACTAGTTCTATTTGTGAGACACGAAGTTTCTTTCCACGTAACCAATGCTTTGCATTTAAACTTTCAAACAGGAAAGTACGCGCCCTTTTTTAGTTACTCCCCGTGTACTTACGCGTTTTGCGCAAAATCTCGAATGTACAAGTTCGTTCTTTGCTTTTCGTAGGACCGTTTGACTTGTGTTATCGATTTAAAGAGGATAGACGCTTGATCGTATCTAAACACAAATTTTACCTGAAAAATATCTTCCCTCGTTTATTTATTCAGACGAAAATAAATATCGAAAATTTTTTACGAAGGAATAAGGGATAATGAAAATATTATATTTATTCTCTCAGTCCATATGATTTTATCCGTATAAGTTGTTACATGAGTTTAGACGTATAGTATATGTATATTAAACATTATAATGGTAAACAATTCTAAATCAATTTTTCTTCTTTTTCAATGAATATTTCGATAAACGTTTCGTAATTCGTCTTCGAGATTTTATTCTTATCTAACGACCGACGTAATTCTTTAGTTTTATATTATCGTGTAATTTTTATAATCTTATTGGACAAATTGAGAATTTAATTATAGTTATAAATAACATTATGTATATATATATATATGATACTATAGATATTTATATGAATTGAAATATATTAAAAATTATAGGAAAAAAATTTTCTTTTCGAATCAATATCTCTCAGGACAAATCTAACGAAGACGTATCTTTTTGAAAATTTTCATCGATAGAACCAATCTAATTCTCGAACTATTTAGAATCCATTTAAATGGCTAGTGATAAAGAGAGAAAGTTAACTGAATAAGAATCGAGACGATTAGGGACGAAATCGATTGCGACGACTCGATTTTCGCGGTCTTGCTATCTATTTTCTTTTATCTCTCTTTCTTTCTCACAGATCCGATATCATCAAACGAGTCCCGATAAAATCGTGTTTCCATTAGTTCCTCTCTATGAAACGATTAACTCAATCGAGACTACATTTCCTTTGTCTCTTTTTCTATTTCCTTTGCGTTAAAGTTAAATTGTCTTTAAGTAGCTTAAATTTTCGATATCGTTTACGATTAACGATCGATCGATCGATCAATAGCATAAAACATTTTCTTCGATTGAAATAAAAATTACAAAATCTATTCGTTATATTCGTAATATTTCTTAATTAATATATTAAACATGAAATCATCAATAAAGTAACATACATAGATCCATCTATATTACGATAACTACATAACAAAATGAAATAATTGACAAACGATTAAAACGATTAAATTGACCTGATGAATCAATATTAGAAATAATTAATTTCTGATGATGGATAAAATATCGATCGTTATAATAACATTGTACATTTTAGATTAATCGTAACGAATCGATTAGATTATAATGATCTATAAGTAATCATCTCATAATCCTCATATTACAATATTAATAATTAATCTTATGAATGATCAATTGGATTAATAACGATTTCGTTGATCACTTACACGTTTCGTAATATAATTACAAAGTTGATCTATTATATTATCCTTGGAGAAAGATGAAGGGATAGAGAGAAAGAGAAAAAGAAAAGAGAGAGAGAGAGAGAGAGAGAGAGAGAGAGAGAGAGAGACGAATAGAGAATCATACAGCTTATCCTGTATTCTCTTCGTAAACGAAATACGACGCTTTTCAGAGGAACTTATAATTGACTGTTGGGTTTGTTCATGACAGTTCCCATTTCTATATCTCTATCTTTCCCTTCTATATCTCTATATCTCCTTTTCCCATTTTCTCTCTCTCTCTTTCGATCCTACTCATAACCCACCCTCTCGTTTTTCGTGGCCGCCGCGACAAGATTGCTTCGGCTACACGCGATCTAGGTCGCCGACTTTCGTTTCTGTCGTAGAATACGTTAAAAAAGAAACCTTTTACCTTCTCCCTCCTTCTCGAAATTTTCTAACACGACAGGGCATGTTATATTATTCCCTCGTTACCCCTTTAATTCCCTTTAAACTTTTATTTTATTATCTGTTTTTTTTTTCTTTTCTTTCAAATGCCCTCTTAAAACCAAATGAAATCTCGGATAATCTTTATACCTTAATACATCGTTACACTTAAATATATAATATATTGTATATATATATATATATATGTATTTATGCATATATATGTGTGTGTGTGTGTGTGTATGTCTATGTCTATGTATGTGGGTGAATGTATGTATATAAATGTATATGCATGAAAGCTTATCAAACGATAGCGGAGTAATTCGCTATACGGGTGTCACGATTTTTATCACCCAAGAGAATTAATGTTAAAGTGTACCTTTATTCTTCTCTCTCGCAATCCCTTTTAACAATCTCCGTGACAAACACGAATTAAAAAGTTATGAATGTCCGTAAGACCGATCATACTCTTTCTTTCTTTCTTTCTTTCTTTCTTTCATCGTTCATCCGTATTATACCGATAAGAAATAAAATAAAAATGAAAGTGATACGTATGGAAATAGTTCGGTTACGATTAACGCATTATCAAGAGACAAAACGATATATCTCGGATTTATTATTACGGTTTTTCTTTTTCTTTTTCTTTTTTTCTTTTTTTTTTTACAATAGAAAACAATTCATTTCATTCATTCGTGATGAGATTTAATGATTTTGAATTAGATATAATTAATCGTTTTATATATAGTTAATCTGATAATTTTTCTTTTCTCATTTTTCTTTCCTTTCTTTCTTTTTCTTTTTTTTTTTTTTGAACACAAGACAAGAAGTAATTTGAAAATATTTTATTTATACCAAAAGAAAGAAAATATAATTGGTACGTAATAAATCATTTTAGCGATTAATTAACTTGATAGTTTTACTTTTCTTTCTCTCTTTTTCTCTTTTTTCTTTTTCTTTTTTTCCTTTTTTAATATAACGACGATCGTTAGTTAACGCGAGATAAGAAATAAATTGTTAGATATTTGATATAAAAAGAAAAGAAAAATAAAAGGCCATTCTCGTTTGAGTTAACTTATATTTCACCCCTACTTATAATTTCTTTTTCCTTCCTTTATTTAAAAAATATTTACACGAATGTCTAACATTCTTACGTCAACCCACGTTTAATATAATTTAGTCACAATTACGTAGTCGTTGGTGAATTAACGTCGTTTACGTAATAACCAAAGCTTAAGTTAGATTTAATTTAAACGATCACGAAAATTGAAATTCTTTTCTTATTGTTTCTCACTTCGTTAATTATTTCTCGTTCGTATTAATTATTTAAGATCAATTTCATTCAATAAGATCTCGTTCATTAAATTTGTCCAATTTTGTTTAGGATTCGCAGTATTCCTTAATTATATTTTATTCTTAATCGAAATAAATTTCACAGATTTAAATTCGTCGATCGAAAATTTCTACGATTGATTGACCTGTTTTGTTTAAATTAACTTGAACATCGTTTCCTGTAAACTTTCCAAATTTCTCGGATTCACGTTCGTTGATAAGAAGAAGAAAAAAAAAGGAAAAAAAGCAGGAAAAAAATAAAACCTATACGATTTGTTAACCTGTTTGGTTAACTTTAATTTCGTTACCTTTGAACTTTTCAAATGTCGTTACTCGACGTTAGCTGATAAAAAAGAATCCTCCTGTAGGATTTGTTAATACGTTGGTTAAGTTAACTCTAATTTCGTTCGCTTTAAACTTTTCATATTTCACAAGTCCACGTGATATATATATATATATATATATATATATATATATTTTCGTATTTCACAAACCCTTTGGTATATATATATATATAACATCCTCTTCGACTTGTTAACCTTTTGATAAAGTCAACAAACGAACGAAATCAAAGCTGTCCCATTTCAAAAAAAAAAAAAAAAAAATAATAAATGAAAAAAGAAAAGAAAAAGAGAAGAGGACAAATAATTCGATTTATATTATATTCGCAGGCAAAACTCAAACTCGAATGAATAATTCCTTATTAATTGAATAAAAATCCAATATTCGTATACATAGTTATGTATTTCCTTTGTACCGAAGGGGGAATCGTCGAACATAATAGAGACGTCATCGTGAAATCGTCGACGGTGCTTTTTGATGTAAAGCACAGCACGTGTGTGAAAAAGAGAGAAAATACGAAGGAAAAAGAGAAAAAGAGAGAGATAGAGAGAATGTGTGAGTACTTGTGTATGTGTGTAAGGGGCTGTCGGTTTTACCTCGTTATCGGAAGGTGCAACGGTACGAATCGCAGGGTAAATCGTTAACGCTTATCGTTTCGACGATCCGTCGACATACGACGTGTATACACGTATATATATATATATACATATATGTTCATGTGTGTGTATATGTGTGTATGAAAGTGTGTACATATGTATAACAAGCAAAGTAGAGGAGGAAAAGAGGGGTAAAGAAAGAGAGAAAGAGAGAGAGAGAGAGAGAGAGAGAGAGAGAGAAATTACTTGCGTTTATGCGCAAGCACAGTGTACTAGACGCGTGTCTCTCTTCTCTGAAAGAGCTATGCCACTCGAGAGAGAAAGAGAAAGAGAAAAAGAGAGAGAGAGAGAGAGAGAGAGAGAGAGAGAGAGAGAGAGAGAGTAACTGTCGTGTTTCTACATGTTTCGGAGATTGGAGCGTGCCGATTCTCGAGACTTTAGCTATAACGAGAATCTCACGTGTCCGTCGCGCTCTAATGATACGCGACATGCAACGACTCTATCTATCTTTCTCTCTCTCTCTCTCTTTCTCTCTCTCTCTCTTTCTCTTTTTCTTTCTTTCTCTCTCTTTCTCTCTCTTTTTCTCTTTTTCTTTCCACTTTTTTCTTTCTCTCTCTTTCTTTTTCTTTCTCTTTTTCTTTTTCTTTCTCTCTCTTTCTTTATCACTATATCGGTACTACCTAGGTGTGAATACGAACGAGAAAGGTGTTTCGCCTTTCGATATGGAAAAGTCATCTTTTTTTATAAATGGTAGAAAGGAAATAGAAAAAAAGAAGTAAAAAGAACGATCGTCCAAATCGTGATTTAGAAATATACTTCTTATGAGAAATTAGTATTTGATTTCTATAGTTTTTTTCATCTGTTTTATGGAGATATGTTGATTTGAATAGATCAATCAATCATCGGAGAAAATCTATCGAATTTTTATGATATCACTGGTAATTGTAATATTTAAAATTTCTTTTTGTTATATTCAGATATCTATCGGTATACTTTTTAATTAGAATGACAAAGAAAAGAATTATGAAAGGATTATGAAAGATATTAGATTATTACATCGATTGAGTACAAAATTCGTTTAACGCTCAACCTTGTTTTTGAATTTATAAAAAAGAGAAAAAATATATGAGTCAAGGCAGTATGAATTAAACATGTTAGAAAAAATTTGATAAACTATTGATACGTTTTTTCGATTGATGAACGATAATTGATTTTACTTTCAATTTTAATTGAAACGATTTTGAGGATTTTTTATGTGACATTTAGAAAACTAAAACTGTATTTTAATGAGTCTTCGATAATTCTTATGTCTCTTTTATTAATAAAAAAAAAAAAATTAAAATAAAACAAAGAAAAAAAAAACAAATAAAATCATAAAGGTTACTAAAATGAGTACGTCGATGTTACACAAAATTGTTTCAAACATTTTTAATAACATTACATTTTAACATTGAATATTGTAAGAATTGTAGAAAACGTTCTTAACATATTTCTTTTTTTTTCTACAACATTTACAAGATAAAAAATTTAATAGAATTTTCCAATAAGATTATAAAGTCTAACACAAAAATGATAAAAACTAGATTCCCATATACACACATTCTGATAAAAATTTATCAAAGAGATATTAAATGATTAAATCGATTAATAAAAAATGTCATACATTCTTTTTGTTCAGAATTTTCGAGTTAACAAATTGACAACGATTCGTCGGGTTTTAGATTTTAAATTGAACGAGCCGAATAGTTACACGTCGGCATCGATATTTTAATAGCTCCAGGCGACGTTTATAAATCGTGTACTTGACGATTACAAAATGCAACAGTATTCGTACTATAGTATACTATACTAACGAACTTCGGAATAGCCGATCGATTCTCTACATAGATTTAACTTTTTTTTCGGGTGCACCCTCGATTGCCTTTTGTGAGAGCTCGTGCACTCCGCAATTTCTAGAAAATAACTACGACACCCGCCGGCCAAAATCGATTTTAAATTACAACGCTCATTCGCGAGGAAAACGCGTTAACGATTTTCTTTCTCGTGGCTGCTCAAAGGATCGTATAGGAAACCCGATGGATGATCGGATTTTTTCGCTTTTAACCTCTTCTCTCTTTCTCTCTCTTTCTTTCTCTCTTTCTCTTTTTCTCCCTTTTAAAACAAGTGGATGCCTCATTTATTAAGTAAATTACTTCATATTTTAACAAAGCTTTGTTATTAAGCGATAGAATCATCAAACGTTATTCATTCGAACCGTGTTATTCTTAAATTTATTTAAATTGCATTAGAACGTTAACAATTAGGTACATTTATATACATATGTATGGATGTATGTATGTGTCTAAATCTAACTATAAATCTTTTCTTATTCCTTTGTTCCATTTCATATCTGGTCTCTACGGCACTTTAATCATAATTGTGAAAGATTGTCTCGTAGGTGAAAGTAGTATTACGTTATCCTAATGGAATCACGTAAGGTTGTTTATCCCAACGTGTAATTTTTAAATATCACTTATGTTAACAATTATCTGATTATAAACACAATATAACCGATGTAATTTAATCATTGATTTATGCTATTCGTTTATTCGACGAATTTCATCTGTTACAAAATAATATTGTTTAATAACAATTCATGTTAATTTTTGATCGATTCAACAATACCAAATATTATATTTTAAAGAAAACAAAATCTTGCTTTAACGTATTCGTCGATTTCAGATTTCGTGCTTAAAGTTATAAGAATCCTAAGCATTATTTTTCTTTTATTTCTAATTTATACAATTTATTACATTATAATTTTACAATCTTTATAACGAAATAAATGAATACTTTCAATGAATTTACCTCGTCCAATTAAACGAATTTCGCGTATCTCAATCTTCAAAATTATTTTTTCTTATCGATTTATGTTCTTACGATGCTGTTATAAAAAAAAAAAAAAAATAATCTCGCTTAACCATCTTGGCTTGTTATGACGTATTTCAACGCACACACGTATACAAAAATGATTAAAACCGTATTCCCTTATACACATATTTTGATAAAAATTTATCAAAGAGATATTAAACGATTAAATCGATTAATAAAAAATTTCATATTGTTCAGAATTTCGAACTAATCGAGTTAATAAATTGACAACGAATCGTCGGTTTTACATATAAACACGTATACGTATATAAGTACATACAATGAACGTTCAAATATTGTAACGTTGGATAATCTTTTAGAAGAAGACAAAAAAAAAGGAAGAAAAAGAGAAAAAAGAAGAAATTTCTTATCTGGTGGAATGACACTTTCCATTATAATAAAAGAAGACCGTATCTCAAGGGGACAAAGATGGGTGGGTGGGTGGGTGGATGGTTGAGCTGGATCGGTTAGAAAATCTATCGTGTTCGAAGTTTCGTAAGAGGAAAAGGGGAGAATAGGTAGGTATAGGTTGAAGGCGTTTCCGTGACGTAACGGCGTGGAGGCAGTAACGTAAACTCGTTGACGTGCGAGTCGAGAGTAACAAGAAGCCGGCTCGAATTCGCGGAATTTGCAAGGCAAAGGAGTATATACATACGTTGCACGCGTCGGGCTTCGTTCGCATAGGTATAACTTATGTACGTACATAAATAGATTCATGGATATAATAAGCCACGAATACATATGAAACGTACACAGGTACACGTACACCATGATACTGACGCATGTACTCATATGGATATTCACGTATCGACTAAAACTGTATATAAATATATATGTATGTAGATATATGTATATATGTATACATACATATATATGTATGTAGATATATGTATATATGTATACATACATATATATGTATGTAGATATATGTATATGTATGTATTGTATATAAGGTATCTATATAAGAATTATCGGAAAATTGGTTTTGACGCAAAACTCGTTTATTAAAATTCCAAAAGGATCGATTGACGGTCCTAGTAGAAAAGATATTCGAACATAATAATGTATAAATTATTATAGGCCTCGTCTCACTTTACGTCTTATTAAAAATAATATTTATCAAATCAGACTTTCATTTTCGATATTGATGGTCGATGAGAGAACGTGATAATAATCCATATATATTTTCGATCGAGATGGTCCTGCTGAAATATTATACATAGATGTATATAGTGGTACAAGATTGTTCACGCGCGATGAATGTTAGCCGCGAAGTAAGTAAGTAACTAAGTAAGTACTTACTTATAGAGCAAAAGTATCTTGTGCATCGCGTGCTACGAATAAAAGAGGATCGAATTGCCTTCCAGGCATAGGTGATTTTTGAAGGCTTCGTTACGAGCTACCGTCTCGATTCTATGATACGGAAAAGGTATTCGATAAATTGCAAGATCCTTAGATCCGAGAGAATTTTTCCTGGAAAGAAAGAGTAAGAAAGAGAGAAAAGGAAAAATAAACAAAAGGAAGAGAAAGAGAAAGAAGCTTCCCGTTCAAATTTTTATTGAATAGTTTTGGATATAGGTAAAATTTTTAGACACAAAGGAATCGGAAAACAACTTTCATTCTTTCTTTCTTTCTTTCTTGCTTTTTTCTTTTTTCCATTTCTTTTTTTTTTTTTTTTACTTCTCTGTTTTTTTTTGAGTTCTTTTTTTCTCTCTATCTCAAAGCTTTCGAACATTCGTCGAAGAAGCAGGTACTCTTATATATCTTTTCTTTCCTTTCTCTATCTCTCTCTCTCTCTCTCTATATATATATATATATATATATATATGGATATATATATATATATATATATATATATATATATACATCCTATCTCTATCTCTTCAACTCTCAAACAGCAAGATAAAAATTGTTTGTAGCCTGGTTCAGACGCAATTCAACATCGATACTCCTTCCTTTATTGCGACAACGTCCGAACCTTCCTAAGAATCATCAGTCAGAGTCATGAAAACCTTTCTCGCCTTTTTCTTCTTCTTTTCTTCCTATCGTTTCTTCCTACCGACGCCAAAGGGCGTCCTTTGAACCAAGGGAGTCTTATGAACCGACCGAGAAAAGCATGTTCGAATGCGTTTCTTATTTTCTTTTATCTACGAAATACTATTTTAGATTTATTCTCCTCGTTTTTTTCTCCTCTCGTTCTTTTCCTTTTTTTTCCTTTTTGTCTCTTATTTCCTTATTCTCGAGAAAATTTTATACGTTTTAAATTTTGAGTCAAGTACAGTTAAATAAAGGAAATATCAAGGGATTTGCGATTTATGTTTCTGAGAAAGATCGTTCAAAGGAATCTTATATTTTTTTATTTAATAAATGATTACGTTTTTTTTATATTTTATTATTATTATTATTATTATTATTATTATTATTATTATTATTATTATTATTACGTACAAAAGAAATTTTGAACAACCTTTGTTGAATTTATTGAGAAAGAATAACGGAGAAAAACTAAAGGCATTGTCCTTTTTTCATATGAAACGTTGTTAGCTATGTTCTGACTTTATAGTGATCTTTTTTATTTTACACCGTGACACGATTCACAGAATTGAAATATTTCGAGGCTTTGTTGAAATAATGCTGAATTTTTTAACGTTCTGAATGTGTCGATGTTTCTTTGAGTCAAGGCTAATTTGAAATTTTTCTATTGTAACAATTTAAAAATTGAAAGGTGATATAATCGAGAAATTAATTTTTTGCAGATTAATTAGAAACAAAAAAAAACATTTTCTCCAAGTATTTCATAATTTTTGAAAAATTCGTACAATAAAATATTTCTAATTAGCACGAGATTGTATCATTTTGTTTCGACTGTATTCTATTCTATAGATATATGTAAATGTGTGAACTTATGTATAGACGAAAAATGAAAAATACAAGAATCATTGACGCCATTAATGCTACGTTCTCACGCTATAATTTTGCCAACAATTTCCTCATCTTGGAAATTCTAAAGTACCAAGATTCTTCTTAATTGTCTTACGTAATACAACTAGCTCAATTTGTTTCCAGAACGCACGTGAAAACGTCATTACCTTGCTCGATCGAGCGAACGTTTCTAATAATAATTCAACTGATATGTTATTACAGACGATTATTATATGTTCGTAAAAAATTAATTGGTATAGTTATATAACTCTTTTGATATTCAAGAGAATATTATAGTTCTTGATGTTGTGTAATTTGTCGTTCCGATCACTATATATATATATATATACATACATATATATATTATTCATACATCATATATATATATACATTCATATATCACTATATATATACATACATACATACATATATATATTATTTAATATTATGTTAATACTATAAGATATGTGTATATATTATTAGTATACTATAATATTAATTAATAATAATAGTATATATATGTATGTATTTTGTACACTTCAAATTAACAATATGAAAACTTTATTTTACGCATTTATATCTCAAAAACTCTTACTATTTTTGTCGACATAATTTGAATTGAAACAAAATTTTCTATAATTGCACTACTTAATTCAACCGAGAGCTTAACTTACTTAACTTACAAAATTATTAACTATAAAACAGTGAAAAAAAGAAAGAGATAGAAAGATAGAAAAACACCGTGTAAAACCAAGCTAGAAAGAGAGAAGAAAATTGTAAAACTGCTTATTAAAAATATATTGATTCAATAATTTTTTATTACGATTTGTGATCCGTGATGTAAAGGAACATGGAACAGGGAATTCGTGTTCCGTAACTCAGAATATGGAACACGAAACACGGAACAAGAAATACGTGTTCCGGAACGTAGAACAGGGAACACGAAACACATGTTCCGGAACACAGAATACGGAACATGGAACACAGAACACAGGACATGGAATACATGTTACGGAACACAAAACATGAAACGTAGAAAACGGAACATGTGTTGTGTTCTAACACACAATGCTAGGCGTCCTTTTTGTCGAGGGATCCGACGGATCCGGTACAAATTCGAAATCCGACGGTGAAAGAGAAATTTTATTTCGTTGTCTCGAAATTTAATTTTCCAATAGTTTACGATCATTGAGATATCTCGTGCCTCATTTTTATACTTTCTTAAATAATCATCGACGATAACGATAGGCAAATGTAAAAGATTTTGCAATTTATTTTTTATATTACATATTTATTTTATTTTACAAAATGTTTCTTCTTTTCTTTTTTAATCTTAGCTGTTCGTCGTGCTTGACGATGAAGTGTAATGTTTATAATAATTATTAATATTAATTAACATATTTACAATTATCAATATGACAATTAATAATAATAAATCAAGGATATAAGTTTTTCGAATATAAAAGAGTATGTTATAGTTTTCGATGCATTAATTAATCATTCTATGATTTTTATATATATATATACATATTTATTTATTTGTGTGTATAAAATATAAAATAGATATTGTCCATTGTAATAATCATCGATCTCTGTATGATTTATTTCATGATTTCGAATAACGATTTATGTTTTCAATTTAAAAATTCATACGAGTCCATCGAGATTTTATTTTTACGTTTATACAAACTTTCCAATTAATTCATACCGACAGCTTATCGAACAACCCTGACTAAGAGAATCATCAATGGCTTTGATCTCTCACAAGGGGATATGGTATTGGTAAATAATTTCCTGACTATCGAATAAAATCGATTTCGATGAATAAAATGGTTACTTTACGATTGGAATGCGTTTAGTAATTTTATTGCGCTTTTAACATCTAGCCTGGCTCGATTGAACAAACTTTATCGTTACACGCGTACTCGATATCATCATTTTATACAAGGTGTATAATATTTTAATCGATTCAATAAGTTCAAATATATATATATATATTGTTATACAGATTGGTATTATTAATTCTGCACGATATTGTACTAGTTGATGTTAATATTCTATAAATTAATAGATAATATTTTATGTGAAACTTGAGAAGAAATCCTTCTTGTATTTTCTTTTTCCTTAAGTTTCTTATTTCAACCATTAAATTTTTTTCTTTTTACTTTTGGTCCAGTGTTTTCTTTTTCTCTTTTCTTCATTTCAATTTACTCTTACAAATAAAACGATAGATTTATTTGAATCGCTTTCATTCCACAGAATCTTCACGAATCGTGAAATTCATCTGATACGCTTCTACCAATTACATCTCTCTTTGAATCTCGAAAAAGAACTGATATCTTTAAATTTCGTTCTCTTAGTTCTCTTAAGTATCATTTGCGTATATCTTTTCAAGATTTTCATAGACTCTTCAAACTACTCCAACTAAATTGCATCCTTACTTTTTGAAAAAAGAAAAAATTAAGTACATATATATATATATATATATGTGTACGTAAATATATATATATATATATATATATATATATATATATAGGTACTTAGAAAAAAGAAAATATCTGAAAAATCCCAAGCGTTCCACTCGTGAAATCGATTAAAAAAAATATTTCTTTCGTAACGTGCCAGTATTTTTTATTCCATTCATTCTCAAACATAGATATATTTCGAATTTTTCTCTCATAAATTTTCTCTTTAATAAATCTTTCATAGAAGTTATAAGTGATAATTATTCAAACCTCTGCGGTCCTATATTAAAATTCTTGAATTATCAATCGTAGGAAAATGAAAAAATTGATTATTACTATCACTATTACTACTGTTATTACTATTATTATTACAAATATTTATAAACAAGTTTCTTTGTCACTTCGTTTCACATGCAAATTAAAAAGAAAAACACATAAATTGAATCATATTTTTGAAAATATAAGTATATCATATTGTATATTGTATATATGCATGTAGTATTTATAAAGACATTATTTTTTTTCTAAATTATTATACTTTTCGATCATCATTCTTATCGCTATTATTCCATTAAATCATCAATTATATTTCCTTTAACAAATTTTTCTCAATATTAATTTTTTATCAATTAATTAGCAACAATTAATTATACGCGATTGATTCAATTAAAAAATGATCTACCACGATGATCAAGCTTAATTCTTTAAAAGTCATCAAAAATAAATAAAATACAGAAACATTTTATATCAAATTTATCAAAGAAAATTTCTTTACAATTGAATATCATTTTTCTAATCGTTACAACAATAAACAAATAATATTCATTTATTTTATTACAATTTTTTTTACGAACTATTTCTTTATGCCTTTCTTCTTTTTTTTTTATATCGAATAAGTTAACAGACCTGGTCAAATCCAGAAAAGAATCTCCAACTTTTCTTTTTTATTTTCAACACAAATATCTAACATTGTCGAAAAGAATGATAAAAGATTCCTGGAAACTTTACTCACTGAGCGAATTGGACCGTGCACTCGAATAAACTTCAAAGATCTCGTTTTACTCCTCTGTACCATAGCTTCGCTTATTTCACTGAAATAAAAAAGATAAGGTTACTGAATTGAACATGCGTTTTGTTTCATCGTAAAATCGAGAACTATTGAAATATCAAAATGCAACATATTCGATATCAAAATCGAAACCTTTTGATTCGTTTTCAATGATATTTACCGAAAAAACAGACCACATAGTTATGGTCTACTACGAATACCTATACATTTCATATTCACACAAAATGAAATATAAGTAAGGATAATAACGATAATTATACATAATTATCCATATCTCTTTGTGTTATTTCATAATAAACAAATTATTGTTTAGACATCATCGAATCCAAATGTTTCAAAATACGATCTCGTTTTCATTTACATTAAATAGAATGTAATTTATCGATACTAATTAATTTACAAATCGAATGGTATATATATATATATATATATATATATACACAAACATAGATACGTAATATGTATATGTGTATGTGTGTGTATTCAAATAAAATTACGAAAAGAAAAATTTTCAAGAATTTCCGAACTTCAGCTTTAAGAACTTTCTCAAGTATTCGAATGTTTGGACTTCATGAAGGATAGGAGAATGTGAGAGCGACAAGAAAAAAAAAAGGCTGTTGAAAAGTGTTCATGCGTAGTTGTTCGCGAGACGAACTCTTGAAAAACGCTAGCATGATTGCAACCTCCGACTCATTCAAAGTATGAATATCGTCTATCCTTCTCCTTTCCATTCGATGGAACATCGAGTTTTCAAGTGATGAAAGTCCTCTTCGATCAGACATAAACATCGTCATATGCATCAGTACTTTATTACGAATAATACACGTAAATATATATTTTAAAAAGAGAAATATTTCAATAATTATGATACGTCCAATATTAAAAATTACAAATATTAAATTGTATAAATATTTTACATTATAAATATTAATGGATTAAAAAGATATTAAATTCTTTTTTTGCGTTAGCTTCTTATAAGATCTTTTCATGAGTAAGATAATTATTGTTAGATTTTATACAGATATATAATTATTAGTAGATTATCATGTATATATATATTTTTTTTTTCAACAATAATTATAGATTACTCATCGATTAATATGATGACTTTAGTAACAACTGAGCCTTACTAAAAAGCAACACGAGAAAGAAAATCCCTCGAAAGTAGATCTCAAAAGTAGATGAAAGAATAAGAGGATGGTTTAAATAAAACTATCGACTATTAAAAAAAAAAAAGAAAGAAAAAAAAGGGAGAAAGAAATGCAGTACCAAATAAAAATCCTTCATTCAACAAACTCAATATTCAAACCTCAATAAATATGTAAAAATAAATAGACACACACACTCGCATACACTATACATTACAATCTCTTTTTTAACGATAAAAAACAATTTGTTTGATATTCTAACGCAGAAATGTTGGAAAAAGAAAGTACAAAAAAAAAGACAAAGATAGCAAGATTAATCATCATTGTAGAGCAAGATTAATCATCAAAGTAGAATTATAAAGAAACTGAGAAAAAGAAAAAAAAAATAATGACGAATAAATAGATAGATAGATAGATAGATAGATAGATAAATAGATAGATAGTAAAAGAAAGAAAAAAGAAAGCGAGAGAGAGAGAGAGAGAGAGAGAAAATGAAAAGTACGTCGCCATGTATCTATCTTCGCGTTCGAGAGGAAAGTAATCTCAGCAGGTATCCGTAAACAGCTGAAGCTTTTTTAATACTTAAAATAGTTTTCGTCCTTCATACTTAAAGTTAAAGTACAGGAACAAAGTAAAAAGGGAAAGGAAGAGAAGAGAAGAGAAGAGATGAGAAGAGGGAGAGGGGGAGTTGAGGGAATAGATGCAACTAACAAACTCATCGTAACCATCCTGTTCTCGTTTCATCTCACTCTGTTCTATCGCTAGGCGGACCCTTTTTTCACAGCGTTTTTAAACGCTCTTTTAGCATCTCCCCTTTTTTCCCCTTTCTCCTTCCTCTTCTTCTTGTTCGTTCATCTTCTTCCACTTCTACTTCTACCACTTCTTCTTCCTCTACTAAACCCCGAGGCCGTCGACAGCTTCCGGAAAAACATGGCCAACGACCCGCAACCGTACGGAACTTTCCCCGATGAGAAAAAGTCGACGGCGTCTTCATAAGAGGCAAGAGAGTGAATGAGTCAGAAAGAGACAGAGATAGAGCCAGAGAAAAAGAGAGAGAGAGAGAGAGAGAGAGAGAATGAACGAGCGTACACTCACTCTGTTTACGAAACGTCCTCGTCGCGTCTCGTTCCACCCTCTCTCTCTCTCTTTCTCTCTTTCTATCTATATCTCTCTCTTACTTCCTCTTTCCTACCCTTCTACTTCATCCCCTTTCTTAGAATCGACGCGCTCTCTCGTGAATAAGAAATAAAAAGAACGAAAAAGAAGAGGAAAAAAAAACAGAAAGAGAGGAAGAGGGAGAGAAAGAGAGAGAGAGAGAGAGAGAGACTGAGAGAAAAGAAATTCTCATGAATTTTCTCATGGATGTTGCTGTTGCTGTTAGTTTTGCTTTTGCTTTTGCTTTTGCTCCTCCTCCTCCTCTTCTTCCTCTTCTTCTTCTTCTTCTTCTTCGTCCTCTCCCTCCTGCTACTCCTCCTCCTCCTCCTCCTCCTTCTCTCTAGAGAACTCTCTCATCTCCGATAACGGTACGGTTAAATTGAAAAATTGAAAGGTTCGATAGAGAGCGTGCTCCTATGTAAAAATAATAATAATAATAATAATGATGATGATGATAATAATATTGATAATAATAAAAATAATAAGTAGTCATAATAACGAGGAGTTATATCTTCTTTCGTTTCTTTCTCTTTTTCTTATTCTTTCTTTTCTTTTCTATTCTTTTTCTTCGTTCTTTTTTCAATTGTTATATATAAGCGCCGTTCATGTTCAACATAACGTTGACGTTATTATAGTTATACAATCTTCATGATTGCCATGATATATTTTTATTACACGATATTGTTAGAGATCTAAAGATCTAACATATTCTTTATTAGAATGTTATCGGGTATGTGTCAGATATTACGAGGATTTTACGTCGCTCTGACGATAAAAATCATAGTACATTTCAAAACAATAAATCGATCTTGTATGTTTACTACAAAATAGGAAGTTTCCTATAACATTTTAGAACAGTGAAAAGAAATAGAGATTAAAAAAAAAAAAAAGGAAAAAAGGAAAGTAGACTCGAAAGCAAGAGAGTACTTAAACATTTCCCGTATTAATTATGTCATTGTTATATTCCTTAATACTTCACTATAACTTCTTTCACTCTAGAGCTAATCTGTAATGACAGTACAGGATTAGAAAGATTGTTAGATGGCATAAAAAAAAATTAAAAAATTAAAATAAAGAAAAAGCAAATAAGTCACAAAGATAAAATAATGTAAGCTATATTTGCAAATAGTATTAAATTCCTATTGGTATCACGTATTCGATAAATACGAAAAGTTAATAAAAGATGAGATAGATACCTGTATGTATATATGTGTGTGTGAAAAGAAAAAAAAAAGAAGAAAAAAAAAGAATCTTGAAGGGATTACTTCAAGCAAACGCTGTTATTGCTTCTCTCTATACGCAATACATATACATACATACACACACATATATACATACATATAGTTATGTACTTATATAGTTCGTAAATATTCTCCGATCGAACATGAGAGAGGATTATCGCGAAGAATTCGATATTAAGCCATGGAACGCGCGAATATGGGTGCATCCAATGAGAATGTAGATGGATTTTACTGGCGGTAAATTCGCGAGAATATGTCTCGACGACGAGACATCTTGTCGGAACGTCTCTGAGTAACGTTTAAGAGACGCATGACGTCGTCTTCGTCGTCGTTGACGTCTCTCTCTCTCTCTCTCTCTCTCTCTCTCTCTCTATCGTTCTCCTTCTCTTTCTCTCTCTTTATCGCTCCATAGCTCTATCCTTCTCTCTCTCTCTCTCTTTCTATCTATCTATTTCTCTCTATCTATTTCTCTCTATCTGCCTCTATCGCTCTATCGTTTCTCTCTCTCTTTCTCTCTCTCTCTCTCGTTTTCATCATTCTCCTTCTCCTTCTATTCTACTCTCCTTCGTCTCTTCTCTCGCTCCTTCCTTTCTCTACAACTTGCCGACGAGAGAACTTGCAGCTGTTGGAAATTATCCACTTTGATTGCCGTTGAAATTCGTGCAACGGAGGGAAACCGGAGATCTATTAATTTTCCAATCAATCTCAAGTAATTAGACATAGTCTTGGCGCCTTCTCGAACAATCTTCTGGAATTTTAACTGTGAAAAGTAAAACATGGCGGTCATGTTTTCATAATTCCAATGAAACCTTACATGAAACGTTAATGTAGTTTCTTCTCAAATACTATATTATATTACTAATATATATGTGTGTGTGTATTAATTTTATTAGATATTCTATTAATTTTATATTATTTTATATTATTTTAATGTAATTCCTTTTTAAATTATAGAATCAATGTTTCAAATGTAAATGAATCGAAATTTTTCATAAAAATATTAAGTTTTAATGATTTAATGTTTTATGTGAATACATTAAAATCATTTAATTGATTTAGTTGATTAAAATATTATTCAAATAGGGTACGATATTCGAAATAAAATATTATTGATTCTGAAGGTAAATAAATATTTATTTATTGCTTATATTTTTTTTATAATGTTGTATTTTAAATAATCAGTTATCTCACTCGCAGCTGAACGATATTCGTGAAACTATTCGATGATCGAACGAGAATCACTGTTTTTTTTTTTTTCTTTCGATTTCGTAAAACGATTAATTTTGTAAAAAAGAATTGATCGAACTAAAACTGCTATAACTACTCGTCGATCAAACGGATTGAGAACATTTTGCGAATACCATTCGTTACGAGGACTGACTCACAAAGTAGTAATCAAGTTTCGAATTTAAAAGCTTGTCAATCGAAAGGATGACATCATTTGCCTTGAGTTTCGGAATGAACTTTGTAAGATTAAAAAAATATCGATTACTAGAAACCTTTAATCTTTCAATTTCGATCACAATCAATAAGTTTCTTCAATATAAGTGTTTATACTTATAAATTATTTATAATAGTATCGTTTATGTATAATAGTATATTTTTCGATACTATACTAACTTAACAAATACTCATAAATTTATATTTATATGATATATAAGCAAAATATTTTCCCAAAATTTCATTATATCTTTAAAGTTGATTACTTATTTTCTTTTTTATCATCATTTGTATTCACTTGTATTCTATTATATCATCATAAAGTTAAAAATTTGCCTACGTATGTAAATGAAAAATTTATAAATAAAATATTAATTAAAAAAGAACAAACGAATAAACAGATATTAAACGCATAGTTAGATATAACGAACGATCGAAGCACACTTTGAACAAGTATTAAATCGTACATACATACATCAACCGTTAAGATCGTCGTATTTAATTACTTCCCAATGTCAATATCAATTAAATTAATTCGTCGTCGTTGTTTCGTTTAGATATATTGCTAGACGCAATTACTCGAAACAATATCAATGTCCTTGGAAATGTAATCTTGCTGTTACTTTGACGAATTTTTATGAAAAGCATTGTTCCTGTTAAATGCTCAAAGAGAAAGAAATAAATGAAGAAAGAGAGAGAGAGAGAGAGAGAGAGAGAGAGAGAGAGAGAGAGAGAGAGAGAGAGATAGATATAGAAATAAAGATAAATAAAGAGAGAGAGAGAGAGAGAGAAATATTGTCCAAAGTAACATTGTCGTATTCTTTGTCATCCTTCTAATATTTCATTATACTATATTAACTTGCAATCCGAAAGCAAAGAAATTTCTATTTCCATAAAGGAATAGAAATTTTTCAATGGATCTATTAAACGTAGAATATCTATAAAACGTAGATATATCTATCTATCCGTCTCTTTCTCTCTTTCTCTCTCTGTCTGTCTGTCTCTGTCTATCGTATATTTCACCGTCACGCGCACGCGTCATCTCTCTTCTACGTCTTCCATCTCATTCTTTACCATATCGCCATATCTTTTCGATCTTAGAGGAAGAGAATTCAAAAGCCGTGCCTTACGCCGCGCCGTGAACTTTATCGCTATCGATCTTCTCTGAAATGGAAATTTTCGACTAAGGGAAGAAGGTAACTGACTGAACGAGAAAGAGAAAGAGAGAAAGGATTCAAAGCGGAAGCGTGTGAAGGCGAATGAGCAAAGCGAGTGGAGAAGATCGTTTCAAAGTCAAGCTACGAGAGAGATCGAACATCGAGATTGCTAAGACTCTTGACGAGCGTAACGTAAAAAGCGATATAAGGACTCCATTTTGTAGAGAAGAAAGGAAAAAAAGAAGAGGAAAAAAAAATATCTAAGTGCATTCCTTTAATCTCGATAATAGTCATTCGATCATATCGTTAATCTAACGTAGATTATACGGGGAATTAACTGGCTTTTCGAGATAGATACTTGTTCTTTTTTTTATTTTTTTATTTTTTCTGATCGCAATATCTTCTATGAGATTTCGTTTCTGAAGAAAGAAAAAAGAAAAGGAGAGAAAAAGAAGAGTAGAAAGGAAGAAATCCAATATTTTTATTAATAAATTCGACGAGCAGCGTAAAATCCTCTAAACTCGATAATAATCGTTCTTCAATTATATGAGGAATCGAATGGGGGATTATATGGGGAATTAAATTGGGTTTCTTGGGAGACACTTCTTTTTTATTCTTTAAGATTACGGTATCTAAATTTCATTTTTAAGAAAAACAGAGAGGAAGAAGTTCAATATTTTTATTAATAAATTCGATAAGAAGCTTAAAATTCTTTAAAATCGATAATAATCGTTCTTCGGTTATATGGGAAATCAAATGGGGATTTCGTGGGGTATTAAATGGGATCTCGAAGAAAATTAAAACTTAAAACTATTTTATTCTTTAAGATTACTGATTTTATCTGTTTCTAGATTTATCATTTTATCGTTTTATTATCCGATTTTGTCGTTTTATTATCAGATTTTATTATCAAGAAAAATATAAGAAAGAAATCCGATATTTTTATTAATAAATTTAATAAGTACCATAAAATCGTTTAAACTCGATAATAATCGTTTTTCGTTTATATGAGGAATTAAATGGAGAATTAGGTCCAATATTAAATGAGATTTCGTAGAAGACATTTTTTTATTCTTTAAAATTAGTAGTAATTTTAATTATGATTAAGATATCCAAATTTAATTCTTAAGAAAAACAAGAAAAAAAATCCATTAATATCTTTAATGAATTTTAATGAATTAATTCGACAAGAAAGTTAATTATACAATTAAACGAAAATATATGTGTTATTTATCGATAAGTATATAACATATGTAGATACATCTTTAAACAAAAGTTATTTTATATTAAGAAAAGCGTTTTTTTTATAGTCATAATTTCACATAAAAAGGAATACAAATTAACATTTTTTATAATATAATATTTTTAATATTTCTAACTAAATATAATTCAACCTCCGTGTGTTTACTGCATCTGTCAAAATAATAAATAATATATATATATATATATATATATATATATATATACACACACACACACACACACACACACACACGACAATATAATACATATATAGCTAAATAAACGAAAAGTGAGAAATTTCTGAGGAAATAGTATTTCTATAAAAGATTCTTAGAAAGTAGCAATTTCTTCGGTAAATAAAACACACACGCACACACACACACACACACACATATATATATAAAATGGCGCGTATCTTCTACGAAAAGAAATCACGATGGATAGATAGATATATAGAAAGATAGATAAAGAGAGAGAGAGAGAGAGAGAGAAAGAACTAGTAGTGTTTTTTATTTTTTCTTTCGAAAGAAATGGACGAAAATCTCTTTTGGAATCGGGCAATTCGCAGGCATCGACGAAGGTCTTAACAAAAAATAGAGAAGGATTCTGAATGGAATGAAAAGGTCGATAGGGGTCCTTCCCGCGTAACGTTCGAAGCCCGACAAAATTTTCGGTCTGTATGAGAGCTCTCTTCTTAGAAGACGTTTTACCGAGTTCATTTCGTAGGAACGTCGTAGAGAGGACGCGTATCCTTCCAATATCGTGCTAGGAAATCGAATCGAAGTAGAGAACGACGTAAGTGAACCGGCAAACCAGCGAAACGATTGTACCTGAATACGCGAAAGTTTCGGCTTATCCTATCTCCGTTAGCTCTATTAATAAATAAATTTTCTTCGCAAAGAAAAATTGTAGAATATTATTCTCTTTTTTCGAAATTTCTCTCTCAAGAGAGAAAAAAAGAATTTCGCAATTTTTCCTAGAAAAAGAAGAAATGATACATTCCTTGTTCGAAGCTGTTTTATACGATTGGAATTTGATGAATTACAGTGAATTAATTTGTATGATTAAATAATAACAAGATCAATTTTGTTACATTTTTATTACAATTGTTTAAAATTCTTTTAACAATTGTAATTAATATGAACTAAAAATATGTATTAGTTTATAGTGGGAATAAAAATTTCTTATATATATGTGTGTGTGTGTAATATCATACAACAATATTTTTTAATATCTTACAATAAAAATATATATTTTAAATATAAAATAACATAATTAAAATTTATCTCTTGAACGATGGTAAATGGCGTTAAATAACAAGAAAAAAAAGAAAAAGTAAAGTAAATTACGAACGAAAATTAATATAAAACAATCGACGAATATAAAAATGTTACTTAAAAAAAAAAATCAAATATTTATTAAGGCGTATAGTCGATATATTCATTCATTAACGAATTACTTTTCTATTTGCTTTCAGAATGTGCGTCGAAAAGTGGTGGTTCGGTAGTCGAGCATCATTCTTCGTACTGGGAGCAACCATTTAGTCAGCCATATTTCGATAACACAACCAAAAGAGAAACAACGACGACGGTCGGCCAAACCGCTTACTTGTATTGCAGAGTACGCAATCTTGGCGATCGTGCTGTAAGTTTTCAATCCCATCCCTTTCTTTTTCATTTACTTTCTCATAGCAAAAGAAAAAAGAGAAAAAAAACGGAACAATTCAATCTTGCTAGAAATCGTATTAGACGTATTAGAGTGAAACGATTTGAAAAGATTACTTTCTCGAGAATCATTGAAAATTGCGATATATGCGATAGAATTGACGTTAGAAAATTCGAGATTTAACCGAAGGAAAAATTTTTATTCGAACGTACACATATCTACATATATAGAATATATATATACATAGACGAATTTATTCGATTAGAAAGAAACATTTTCTATACTTTTTATCTAATTAAATTCATTTTCCATTCATATTTATATTTATATTCGGTTCTAAAGTATGATCTAACAATAATTCTCTCTCTTTCTTTCTCTTTATAAATTCATAATTCGTATTACGGTTCAAAGTGAAAGACTCTCTCTCTCTCTCTCTCTCTCTCTCTCTCTCTCTCTCTCTCTCACTTGATCTCTCAAAAGATTAACCATCACGATGATCCATTTGTCTGATTAATTATTTGTAGGGTCTCAGTTTAAGGCAAGATAATCGTTAGATTCTAATGACGTAATCTTGTGCGTTTGCTCGAGATCGGCACGCGTTCACTCTTGACGTAATTTCGCGGATAGGTGAATCGTAGATGTGACAGAGCTTCGACAAAGAGCTAGATCCACACACGGAGAGAAAGACAAAGACAGAGAGGCCGAGAGAGAGAGAGAGAGTGGATAGTGAGAGTGAGAGTGAGAGAGAGAATGATAGAACAGCTCGACATCACGCGTTATCGCTTGAACTCATGCATCAAGCTCGGTGACGCGCCAGGATGCCGTCGTGCTCCAATCACCGATCGTAATCGGCGATAAATCAAATTTCGCTAGTGTCCACTCGATACGGACACATAGAAACACACAACACAGAAACACAGAAACATAGAAACTATCTAAGCAGTTAAGAAATACGTTCTTTATTCTTTACGAGATGATCGAATCTATTTAAAATTGAATTTGTTTCATCAACTTAAGACTTAGATAAAAATCGTAAAAATTATTGGAACTTATTTCGAGACACGCCTAAGTTCTTTTTGGTATTTACATTCTCTGTAGTTAAAAAAAATTTTCTCTTTTTTTTTCGTATCCGATATCTTGAACAAATATGTGACATTAAGGAGGAAAGTTTTTTTTTTTTTTTCTTTTTTTGGAATAATATAATATTTACTATGGAATTAATTGTATTGTTAGGTAAAAGGATTGATAAAAAATTATTAAATCGTTTGTCTTTCTTCGATCGATTATTTTTAATTATATTATATAAATTTATAATATAATAGGTAGATTCGAAGATTCATTTTTGTTAATTAAATAAAATTACCATTAGAGTTTCAAATAAAATGAAATATAAAATGAGCATTCGTTGTATATTAAATAGTATATTAAAATAGTGTTATAACTATAACATGTAATATAATACAGTAAAAATAATATCACTATGTTACACTATGATTTAACTATATAATTCACTATTGACAAATACAGCTTATATTTAAAACAATCTCGTTGACTTTCAAATATTAAGGAAACGTTTAATTTTACGACGAGGAAGGACGATTAATTCAAAAAACACAGAATAGAGAAAAAAAACGAAAGCTAAAGAAAACGAAAAGAAGAAAAAACAAAAAAAAGAACGTGACTTCAAAGTGTCACATGAGACGCTATAGAGGGTTAATCCTCGCAAAACCCGACAAAAATCCTTTTGACGGGTGCAAAAGGTGCAAAGGTGGTAACACTTTCCAATTCTCGTCACAGAAAAACATCAATGTTCGCGTGAACTACGTCGAGAAACGATAGGAAATCGTGCTCGCAATCGTCGTGTATCGTCCGATAAACGTTCTGTTGACTGTTTTTCTTTTTTTTTTTAGGGTTTTGTTTTTGTTTTTTCTTTTTTTCACTTTTCTGCAATTTCGCTCTCGCACTCGTTTCCGACTCGACGTAGAATGGCGGTCGTTCTCTCGTTGCGGTCGTTTTATTGCGCATCGTCGTTGTTCGTCTCCTATGCTCAATTTTCATCGCCCGAATGGTAGCTCCGAGCGAACAAAAAAGAACTTTTTCGTTTGTATTCGAAAATTTGTAGTTCTTGGTTAGAAAAAAAAAAAATTTAAAACAAAAAAAAAATGGTTAACTTTAATAAGCATGCTCCAATTGATCATTCTTGTATATGGAAGTACGTTCGAAGTTTTAATGAAATTGTTATAAAAAGTTTTCATTTTATTTTATTTATATATATATATATATATATATATATGAATATATGAAATATGTATATTTATAGAAACAAACAGTAAACGTTAAATAATATATTTTTATTTTATATATCACTTATCAAACATATGTGTATATATATATATAGAGAGAGAGAATTATATGTAAAGTAGATTTATATTTAAATAATAAATATTAATTAATTATAATTACTATAAATTATACATTTTTCAATTCTTTTTCTTTCTTTTGGCAAAATTACTATAAGAATTATTATTGTTCCTATATTATTTACAGGAACTTATTTAAGAAACTTCTACTTATTTAAGAAAAAAAACAAAATATACTTATATATATATATACATATATATATATATTAAATATTATAATATAAATTGTGCACAATATTAGAAACAAATTATTACGCATATATTTGACATTACTTGTTCTCATAATTTTCCTTCTCTTTTATTTCTGTTTCTTTTCCAACAGGTTTCATGGATAAGAAAACGAGACCTTCACATACTCACTGTAGGTATTTTAACTTACACGAACGATCAACGCTTTCAATCGTTACACGGCGATGGAAGCGACGAATGGACCTTGAAAATTAGTTCACCGCAAGTCAGAGACAGCGGGACCTACGAGTGCCAAGTCTCGACCGAACCGAAAATCAGTCAAGCGTTTAACTTGAGCGTAGTGGGCAAGTATATTTCTTAAAAGTTTTATCTTTCAAAAATATTCCGAAATATCAATACAATCAATAATTTTTAATTCGTCAAAGAAAATTCAATAGATGAATTTCTATTCTTTTCTAAATGTTATACGATAGTCGACAATGTTGATTAAAATAAAACATGAAAAGGATTTCTCTATACATACATATATACATACATACCTATATGTATATATTATATATACATGTACTAGTGATGGCGTAGCAAGTTACAATACCGCGTTTCGTATAGCTTACCTAGCTCTAAATCAATTATCGTTTGGTCCCACCTCTTACGATATAAACCGCATGCATAGTGATTTTAGTACGCAGTAGAATTAAATTCACTATCTATCTATATAAACATATATACACACATATATATCTATATATGTGTGTATGTATGTATATATACATATATATATATATATATATATATATATATATATATATATCTGTACACGTTATTTCGGCAGTGTCGAAAGCGAAAATCAATGGCAATTCGGAATTGTACATCAAAAGTGGAAGCGACATAAACCTGACTTGCATCGTACTCCAAACACCGGAGCCGCCATCCTTTATTTATTGGTGAGTCTATATTAATAATTTCTATTTCGAAACAATTTTATCGAACCTTAAATCTTCGAAAATAAATTATATAGAAGATATAACCATAGACATGTCGCGAAATTTTATGAGGGATTGCATTTTTCATAATTTTAAAAAAAGAATATAAAAACGTAGAAAAGAAGTTGAACGACTCGACACAATCCATTATTTTCTATAACGTTAATTACTTATTCCTTTCTTCTTTTTCTTTTTTTGATTAATATACAACGATAATTGATCGCAAATTTTGTAGAGTGAAAAATACATATTCTTTTTTCTTCTTTTCTCTTTCTCTTTTACGTTGAACTTTTTACGTTGAAATCGATATCATTGAATGAGCCACATACAAACTTTAGATCAAAATCTTTATAAATTATGGAAGTACTTTTTTATTAATTTTTATCGATACAGTTATTTAATTTTCTTTTATTTCTCGTTGGGATAAATTTCGAAAGAATTATATTTAGTTGCGTTTAATTATCGAGTTTTTTTTTCTTTTAACAGTCTCCTTTTTTCTTTTTTTTATCTTCGACGCTTGTAGAAGGTTCCAATTTGTCGGGCAATTCCACGGACTCTTACACAAGCCGACACCTTTTATACTTATATAATAGTACGGAGACGTCACTTCAAAGGAATATTTGCTGACAATGCAACTACTGTAGCAAATATTGGGTCGTCTGGAAAGTTTGAGACGAATAGTAACTAAGCTTTACTAAATGTTCGTGAACATGGGCGTCCAATAGTTTACGACAAATTTAATATATCTGATATTTCGCAAACTTTATACTGTTGGTTATTATCGATCGGTGTTTGGATTTGGTCATCGTCAATGTTGGAAACTCTTCCCAAGGGTTTCCGATTATCAAAGACTGAGATACTTTAACTTTAAACGTTGCTAATCACTTTGCAAGAATTACTTTCGACTAAATAGATCGTTTACATGCAGAAGAAATCTTTATCGTCGTGTGCGTTGCACTTTTACCTGTAACAAAAAAGAAAAAAAAGAAAAAAGAAACATCAAGTATCAAAAATATATTTTATTCTCTTTCATCTTAAATGAGATCTGAAATTAAATAAGAAAAAGGAACGAAAAACGAAAGAAAAAACAATTTGGAGAAGAAAGAGAACTCGATTAAATGTTCCGTTTCAGTATATGCACAAAACTAATACATTTTGCGACAATACATATAAGTGTATAATACACTCACATATATGTATATTTTTATTAGTTAAAAACAATGTAGACTCTTTTAGGATTTCTTAAAAAAAAAGAAAGAAAAAAAAACGAAAAAGAAGAAATATTTTCAATTCACTTATGCAACATATATCGCATATATTCCTCGTTTTTCTTGTTTCACTTTTTTCTTTTTTCTTTTTTTCTAAACACAGAATGAAATTTCTGTTCGCAGGTACAAGGGCGATCACGTTATCAATTACAGTCAAAGAGGTGGGATCAATGTTGTGACGGAGAAGCAAACGCGAACTTCGCGTCTTTTAATATCGAAAGCGTTGCCAGCTGATTCTGGAAATTACACGTGTGCCCCGTCCACGGCTGAATCAGCGAGCGTTCTGGTCCACGTTCTGAACGGTGGGTGAGTCAAGACTCTCTCTATCTGGATAGAGTCCTAAATTACAAATGTATTTATTCCGATAGTTATTCCAGCAGGCTACATATTTTTTTAATGAAAAACAATCCAATATCGACTTATTTTTTTTCTCTCTCACCTCTCTCATTTTCACTCGTGTTATTCTAATACTTCTATTCGTTTATTTCACGTCTCTCGTTCGACACTACACTGGAACCATACTTTTTCGTTGTGTTCGATATTTAAAAAAAAAGGAAGAAAAATTAAAAAAGAAAAAGAATAATTTTTTTAAATAATTTATATATATATGTGTGTGCACATGTCGGTGAACTTTGCTCAACAATACCTACTATTCGATATCCATAACTATCGAAGGTCTCTATTCAGCGATGTTCGACAAAAGCGGTGGAGATAGAGTGAATATATATATATATATATATATATATATATATATATATATATATATATATATATATACACATACACACATGTATTATAGAACATTTTTCATCTTCTAGCTAACAATATCGGATAAAAAGTAACCAGCATCGGACGGATTTTACAATAACCCACATAATTTAATTTCGTGACCATGATAGACGTTCGAAGGACCTCATGTACTGAATTACTGAGGTGAACTTTATGAAAATTGAATTCCTCGTATCTGAGCGTATAATTTCACCTTTTTCTTTTCTTTCGAACTATTCTTTTATAATATAGTTTATATAAATTATTACGATATTTATCGAATCATATATATGTATATATTCTATTAATATAACAAATAAAAACCTGAAGAATTTCTTATTTCGAAACGAGTAATGATTCGATAATTGATCGTCCAAGAATTAAAAGGATAGACGAAATATCAATAAGGCTGTATCCTAAAAAGTTACATGACGTCACGTAAAGTTAAATGATTTTTTCTTGATATTTTTACAATAGAAACAGAAAGAGAAAGAGAGAGAGAGAGAGAAAGAAAGAGAAATAGAAAAGGGTGGGAGAAGAAAAGAGAAAGAGAAATAGAAACAGAAACAGTGAAAGAAATAGAAAAGGGCGTGAGAGACAGAGAGAGAGAGAGAGAGAGAGAGAGAGAGAGAAAGAGAGAGACAGAGAAATAGAAATAGAAAAGGGCGGGAGAGAAAAAGAGATAGATAGATACAGAAAGAGAGAGAGAGAGAGAGAAAAATAGAAAAGAGTGGGAGAGAAAGAGAGAAAGAGAGAAAGAGACAGACAGAGAAAGAAAGAAAGACAGAGAATAAGAGAAAAGAGTAAATAGAGTAGAGAATTTACGTCGGTCGTAAATCGTGGAAGCTCTTCGCAAGAGGAGTCAAAGTTGCGGCGATAAACCGAACGGTAAAGCTCGTAAATGGCGTCGAGCCTTTGCGAGGACAAGTCAGTGGTCTTTTATTTTTTCCTCTCTTTTTCTATCTTCCTCTCTCTCTCTCTCTCTCTCTCTCTCTCTCTCTCACTCTCCCTTTTTCTCTCATACTCATTCGGGATCTATACCTTCGATCGTAGAACGACGTCGAAGCCGCTCCCTGCATACAAGCGGCAATAAAGGACGAAGCACCGCCATTCTTGATTCGAGTTGGGTAATACGCGTGGGTGGGTTCACAGGGATGTAAGAGGATAGAAAAAGAGTGAACGGAAGGGCGTCTGAACTGGAACAGGCTAAGAGAAGAAACGAAGGAGGACGAAGAAGAAGAAGAAATAAGAAGAAAGAGGAACTGGAAGAGGAAGAAGTAGTGAACTTCCTTTATTTCGCAGAAGGCGCATAAGGCGCAGAGGAAATAAATTTTACGAATACGCCTGTTCTTCTTTCTCTCTCTCTCTTTCTCTCTTTCTCTCTGTCTGTCTGTCTTTATTTTTCTTTTTCTTTATCATTCTCTTTCTCTTTTTTTTCTTCGAGAATAAATCAGTCGCGAGATATTGTCCCATGCAAATCCTCAGCCAGGTGCTTCCGGGTATATCTTTTCTTTCTTTCATTTTCTCTCTCTCTTTCTCTCTCTCTCTCTCTTTCTATATATATATATATATATATATATATATATATATATATATATTTCTCTATTTCTCTATCTCTCTCTTTTTCTCTCTTTCAGTCTGTCTTACTTCTACTTTTGCTCGTACTATTTTCCTATCCCTTTCCTTTTTTTTAGTATGTCTTCTATGATAGTAAAATACATGCGATATATATATATATATATATATATATATATAGATATATATATAGGTATGTAGGTAGCTAGGTATGTAGATATCATATGTTCGTACGTCCAATGAGAAATCGATATTTCGTCGGACGTATTGAGTTAGTCATGTACCCGATGGAACGCGTGGAGGATGGATATACGTAGGAAAAAAGAAAAAAATGTGGAAAATCCGAAGAAGTGAGTAATGCGTTTCCCTCAAAGAATGCAATCTTTTTCTGTTTCGTAAATGTTCGTGATAGTCGAAGAATTTGCTTCTCTTCTTTTTCTCTTTTTTATTATGTAATGCACCGGGGGTGATGAGTCGGGCGAAATTCGATGGAGGGATTGAGGAGTGGGGGGAAGGTGGTAGAAAATGGGGAACGAAATCGTATCTCTCACGTTCGATTTGTCGTATTCGAAAATCCATAAAGTCTGGGAGAGATTCTACGTTTTTCAGGGATGTAGAAAAAAAACTTATATAGAGAAAAGAGAAATATAGAAAAGGAACGATGGTCGTGCCGTGCATGTCATCTGGGATTTGCTGCACTCTCATACATACATACATATATATGTATAATACACACACATATATATACTGACACATACATATCTATCTACTTACATATCTATGCGTTTTCGTCGACTGTCTTGTACGTCTGAAAGAAAAACGCGAAGAAAGAAAAGAGGCATCGAATTCTTGAATATATACATCTCTCTCTCTCTCTCTCTCTCTCTCTCTCTCTCTCTCTCTCTCTCTCTCTGAATGAAAAAAAAAAGAAAAAAAAAAGAAAAAGAAAAGAAAAAAAAGGAACTTATACATATATAACACAATGGAAGATCCGATTCCGCGAGACGCTCCATTGAAAGCTCGAACGACTTTATTCCCGTCGAACCGTGATTATCCCCGATTCTAGAACATCGAATAGAAAAGAGTTTCACCCGAGGAACTGATATTCTTCGATATGACGTGTAATACTCCGAGGAAAAGAGATAGATATAGATAGAGATAGAGAGAAATAAATAGATAGATAGAGAGAGAGAGAGAGAGAGAGAGAGAGAGAGAATGAAGAAATTTATGTACCGAGTCCAAGTATCGATCAAATTTACAGCTGTATATTAAACGTAAATAATGGAAAACAGACAAATATCTACGTTGAAATAAAATCTACTCGAGTAACTTAAATTACTTTTAATGTGTATTAATGTACTCCCATAGAGAGAAGAAAGAAAGAAAGAAAGAAAGAAAGGAGAAAAGCCAATTAAGGATGGAACAAGAGAGAGAAAAGAAATAACGATGAGAATTAAACTTTTATTATTAAATATCGAGATTTATTATTATTTTTTTTTTGCGAAAGTGGGGTTGGGTGATAGAAAGAGCAGGTATTTAACGAATAATCATTATTATGCTATTATTCAATCGTTTTCACTTTTCTCTTTCTCTGTTCTTTTTCTCTTTTTCTTTCAACCCCGTAAAAAGTAACGACAAATGATAACGATTTCAACTATTACAAACGATTGCGATAAAAGTATCCAAATTAAAGGAATAAAAATTCTAAACGAATGAAATAATTCAATCGACTGAAACAACTTCTAATCCCATAGTTGAATGATAAATAATTATATTTCGAATTTAAATCGAGTAACATCTATGATAGAAATGAAAAAACGATAAAGAGACGTGGAAAAGTAAATTCGAAATGGTAATGAAGTTGAGGCGCGATTGAAATTTAGATAATTCGATAACTCTAAATGACTAAATAACTATATAACTGAACTGAAACTTCTAAACGCGCTTAAATAACTTCTAAACGTTTAACTCTTATATAATTAAATAACGAATGGAAATCGAATAAATTTGTTAATAGACGTAACGTGTATTATTAATCTCTTTCATGGAAAAGATAGGGAATAGAGAAAACTAAATTCTATATAGAGACGCATTCTAAATACATACGTGAGTCTAGTCGAAACGTATATTTTCAAGATTAATACACGACGTATTTCAACTTTAATCGCATAAAGATTCGACGGAAAAGTTTCCGGCAAAGGTTTCGCCGTGCTATCAGAATTAGATCGTCTGAGATGTGGGGTAACACATAACGTACGTGGAATATGCATTACTATCTCTCTCTATCTCTCTCTCTCTCTCTCTCTATCTCTCTATATATGTATATATATATATATATCTATCTGTCTCTATCTCGCTATTAAATCCAGATATAACCGCACGAAATAGCACATGTACGAATTCCTAATATCTTCATTTCTCTCTCCTTCTCTTTCTCTCTCTCTCTCTCTCTCTTTATCTCTATCTATCTCTCTTTGCATTTCAACTTCGACTTCTCATCGGTATTGGGAGCTTGCGCATTACATTGGGGCAACGTTGGAGAATAATTTAAACCATGCACGCGAGAATAAGGGAGAGAGAGAGAGAGAAAGAGAAAGAGACAGAGAAAATGATCGTTATAACTTACAACAGGATATTTCGCTAACGAGTTTCGCAATGTACAATAACAACCCACCGTTTTACGTTAATTAGTAGATAGTGATAACTATAGTTAAACGTATGAGTACGATACTTGTGTCTCATTAACTAACAAAATCTGTTTTAGCATTGTAAAGATGATTATAACAAATCTCATATTTATTTTATATTTAACATTTATTTTGTTTTATGATAATAAATTGTATATAAATTACATATATATATTTTTTGTTTTATGATAATAAATCGTATATTAATATATATATTTATTTATTTGTTTGTTTGTTTATTTATTTGTCTAATTTTGAATCATCAATACGCAATAAGTATCATCGTTAATAGTGAAAATTCATTTGAAATGTTAAAGCGAATTTTCATTTCGTCAAAAATGGTTACACTCATGGGATAGATAGATGAACGTTTATCTTCCTTTAATTTTTTATCTTAATTTCGTAGAAGTATACTTCCTTCTGATTAAATTTCAAAGTTTAATGCAAACGGAGAGAAAGGGATGAAAAGAGAGGAAAGAAAGAAAGAGAAAGCGTTATGGGAGAGCTTCAGAAAAGAACAGACACGATATAAGGGACTTTGATTTTCTATGCTTTCAGTCGTTGATTTCAATAAAAGTAAAGTAACGGAGATATTGTTATTAATTGAACACGTAGGAGAGATTTGTATTTCGTTTCACAGTTGTTCATTGATTTAACGAGAAATACAGGAATCGTTCGACGCAGTGTATAAACAAAAAGGAATCGAACGGATTACCAATTTATGAAAGTTAAATTATTTCTTTATTTTATCGCATGTGTGTATTCGTATATAGGTGTGTTACGAAAATATTTAATCGTTCAACGAAATGAAATTATTTTTGTTCGACTGAAAAGAATTATGCGTTTATTCGAATGATCTTAATCACTCGGAAATCATAAAACACCGAGTATTACAATATCTATATTTCTATATGTAATAATTAAGAATATAGATTCTTCAGGATTCAATAATTTCTTTAAACCGTACAAAGATATTTTTAAATGTCGCGATTAAATATAAAGCAAGCGGAATAAATAAAATACCTAGACGTTCTCGAAAGAAAAAGAAATGCTTATGAAAGAAAGAAAAGGGATAAAAACGTGAAGCTCTTAATCAAAAATTATTAAAGAGATTCATTTGGTTTTTTTAACGGTACTAGAGCACATACTTACTTACGTCTGGTCTTTTCTTTCTTTCTTTTTTTTGTTCTCTCCTTCCTTTTTCTTTCTTTTTTTTTTTCTTTCCTCCCCATTCCCCGCATACCTGACATGGCACAACGATTTCTCCGTTTCAAGTTAAAAAAATTTAGAGCACTTTGCAACCGTCTAGAAAGAGGTTACACAATTTCAAAAAATGTCCGAATATTTTTGTGACCCATCGTACGTGCTTCTATTTTCATCTTTGTCTCTCTCTCTCTCTCTCTCTCTTTCTTTCTCTCTCTTTCTCCCCTTCATACAAACACACATACACACAGATGAATGTTCCACACGAAAGACAAATGCGAACGAGGTACGGAGGATCACCGCGAAGGGTGTACAAAAAATTTGTTTACCGTGGCGACTTACGCAAGAGGGATTAAGCTGTCGAGCGTGCGAAATATCTCGTGTCGTTTATTTTTAACACTTTATGAAAGAGGGCTAAAGAGAGAGAGAGAGAGAGAGAGAGAGAGAGAGAGAGAGAGAGAAAGAGAGAGAGAGAGAGAGAGAGAGAGAGAGCAAACAAGTCATGGTTGATCGATTAAAGAGCCAGTCTTTCCTATTGCATGTTACGAACGTCGCGAATATTAATTGATACCTATTAAATTGACGATTAAATAATAAAACGATGCGTGCTTAATAAGATTACATCGATCCGATCGTTTGTTTTCGAACTTCGCGAGAAATCAAGTGAATGAGAGAGAGAGAGAGAGAGAGAGAGAAAGAGAGTGTGTGAGAAAGTGAAAGAGTGTATGAGAGAGAGAGAGAGAGAGAGAGAGAGAGAGAGAGAGAGGGAGTATTTTACAACGATCTGAACCGATGCCAAATTTTTTTACGAACCACGAAGCGTGGAACAATAAATTACTCGTCGAGTCCCTCGTTTCTCGCGTGGATATCAATTATCAGCTATGGTATCTGGAGCGCGGTGAAAATGATAACTGCAGGACGATATGGATGTTGCCACGAAGCGTATACGCGCGTGTATATACATACACACACATATATATATATATATATATATATATATATATATATCGATACAGAGCGTGTAATTTTGGAATACATGTGTGATGAAGAGAGAAAGATAGATAGAGAGATATAGAGAAAGAGAGAGCAACATCACGAAGCTATCCTCGGAATTGCAAGCTCAAAAAAGCTTGAAATTTTTTCGATACGACCTTTAAACGATATATACACGCGAACGTTCATTCTATTTCTCTCTTCTTCTCTCTCTCTCTCTTTCTCTTCCTGTTGTATTGTCGGGAAAGCCTTTAATAGTTTTCGACGATTCGTTGAACGTGATTCGTCTAGGATCCGATGATAAAAACTTTCCATTTTGACGTGCTCCGATCGATTTCTGATCTAATGGTTTATCTAGATCTAATTTATTTTTGGATAAAGAAAAAAAGAGAAAGAAAGAGAGAAAGAAACAAACAAACAAACAAAGTCAAATAAAAAGAGAAAGAGTAAGAGAGAGAGAGAGAGAGAGAGTGAGGGAGAAGAATCAAATGGTCGAGACATCGAGTTTATTGCGGAACAACAATGAACGTGATCTTCAAAGACCCAATTCTAACGAAAGTTTCGCGATCTCGAATGGAACTAATACGGAGCCATTACCGAGAGTTAACGGGTCTTTCTCGTAGCTGTAAATACGCGTTCAAGATTTATCGTTGTTGAAAGAAGAAAGAAAGAAAGACAGAGAGCCAAAGAGAGAAAGAGAGAAAGAAAAAAAAGAAGCTACAGATAAAAAGAATTTTCTTGTGTCATTATCTAGCTCTCTTTCTCTCTCTCTCTCTCTCTCTCTCTTTCTTTATTCCTATCTTATTCATGTTCTCTGTCTCGTTCGACGGTTCTTCACCGTTAATACCGCGTTCCAGTCTTCTCTTCGCTTTCGTTTCTATTTATCTTCTCACGAAGAGGAAAACTTGCTTGGAGCAGTTTTCCTTTACTACTCTCTACATTTTATCCTATCTGAGACGACCACAGATCTCTCATCTCTCTCTCTCTCTCTCTCTCTCTCTCTCTCTCTCTCTCTCTCTCTCTTTCTCTCTTTCTCTATTTCTCTATCTCTTCATCTCTCTATCCTCTTGTTTTCTCTCTCGAATGTGCAATCGTGGCTTAGCAACGTGATTTCTATTTAATTATCAAAGGCTCTTTGAGAGTCTCGTTTTCGATTAGTCCTTTAAGTCGAAAGGAACCTTGACTTGCAATGAAAAAGAAAATAAAAGAGAAAGAGAGAGAGAGAGAGAAATAGAGAGAAAGAGAGAGAGAGAGAAAGTGACCAAGTCGCTAAAAAGAAAAAAGCTAAGCGATACTTCGAAAGCTTTAAATGCAAACGACTTGAACCGTCTTGTTTAGATTTCATTAGGGACATAGAAGAACGCGTTTTGGAGGTATCCTTCTTTTCAACTTTCCTTATCTTTCTTTTCTCGTATTCAACCAAGCGATTCGTTTGCACTCCCATTTGTATAATCTTCAGGATCTCTAGAGAACCCATCATTCGTTTATCTCTCTCCGTTGTTCTTTTTTTCCTTCTTTTTATTTTTTCCTTTTTTCACGTTTTCATCTCTTTCCGGATCGATTAATCCTCTCTCTTCCTCTCTCTTCCTCTCTTTCTCTGTCTCGTTGCATTCGTATGCGTTTTGTTTGTATCAATACTAATCTCATATGATTGAATCTTTTTTTGTCATCTTATGAACATCCTTCGTTCTTTTTCTTTATATATCTACATGTATATGTGTGTGTGTTTGTTGTGTATATCTTTTCGCATTGAAACATGAATCTCGATAGAAACTCGTTTACGTTTTCACGATACATACAGAATAGAAGTGGAAGTAGAATACGTAGAATGAATTATGTTCGTAGGCGGGTCTTTCTATGTCCGATTCGCGTACGAGATAATTCTCAGTGAAATAAGCTAAATGATAAGCGAAAGCGAGCGATCAGAATCAACGAGTTAGAGAGAACATCACTAAACTACATAAGCTTATATATACGTACACACATATGGTGGTTTACATATATGTATATATATATACATATATACATATGTCGGACGTAATATGTCCGTTTTGATATGTGTATATGTATTTATGTATCTGTATGTGTATCAAGCTTATGAAAATCACAGTCGTGCGTCCTGGCTCGTTAAAGGGAAAATAAAAATGCCGCAAGCGGGAAAACGCTTACGCGTAACCGTTTCTAACGCGGCTGGACATAACAACTATGGTGCTTTTAAAAAAACGCGCGAGCGCAAAAGTGACAGAGAAAGAAAGAGAAAGAGAGAGCCCCGTTACATATTTATGCGCTCCAATTAAAGTTTACCTCTCTACGGAATCATTGTTAAAATCGCCAACCTCGTTGGAAAACTTTAGAAACGTGTTCTCTGTTTCTTTCATTCCCCTTTTTATCTTATTTTACTTTCAACTTTTTCCTGGATTTGGTTGGCGACCCTTCGGAAGAAAATAAGACATAAATTATATCTAGACGTATAAATAGTTATGTGTTGAAATTACGGTGTCGCTGAAAGCTATGAGGCAAGCTGAAAATTACAAATTGAAACACGCGCATACATCAGCGAGATTATTTTTTTTTTATCTTGTTTTGTTTTATCGCTTATCGTAGATTTTTTCTTTTTGTTTTTTTTTTTTCTTTTCATTAATCGCACGTATTTGTAATTAACTATCGCAATTTATTAGATAAAACAGATATTAAAGATATTTAAAGATAAATAGATATTTGTCATTGATTACGTGAGTAAAGATAAATGTTCATTTAATTAAGTATTTGATGTAATGATTCTTTCAAAATTTGTGTAACAAATTTTAACGAGCGAAGCTTCGTTATTGTTTAGTTTAACAAAGATCGAACAATTAATTGAGCGAGTTCATTTTAAAATCGAATCGAAACCGCGATCGTTCGATCGAAAGATTTATTAATTCGCTTGATCCGTGATAATCTAGAAATAAAAGGGTTTCTCTTTTTTCTGACAATGAAGGTTCGCACCACTTAACTTTTTCTCGTTCTTTCATGAGAAATGTAAGACTTTCGATCGCATAAACAAAGACACATTGTTTCGAAGCATAAAGAAGAAAAGAAAAAGAAAAAAGACAGACAAAAGGAAAGAAAAAAAGAAAGAAGAAGAAGAATCTGCGAGATGTGGATTTTTCAAGGACGGACCTATCCCTTTGATGTTGACTGCTTTTTACTGAAAGAATAATGGCCTATATCGGTGATGTAGGTGTATGGAGTATATCGCGTTAAAATGAAGTAACGCATTAACGAAACGATCGTTTTTTTCTTATCATTTTCACACAACTTAAACCTCGTTTGCACTTCTCTCTCTCTCTCTCTCTCTCTCTCTCTCTCTCTCTCTCTCTCTCTCTGTCTCTCTCTTTTCTTTTATCCAAGCTCAGGATGGTGGTTGATGATAAGTCAAGCGATAGGTAAGCATCCGTTTCACGATCGGTCCAATTTGATCGTCGAAAAAGTGCGACCTTCGTAATGGGGTGTTTACCTTGAAGAAAAAGAAAAAAAGAACTAAGGGGTGAAGAGAGAGGGAGGATATTCCGTTCGTAAAGAGAAAAAGGAACGGAAAAGAGAGAATGGGGGAAGAGGGGAAGTAAAGGTAAATTGGGTTCTCTGTTCGACCTCATGACGTAAGCGAAAAAATCGAAGACTCGCGTGTTACACGTATGCCAAGAAAAGAAAGGGTCTGAATATCTTTCTCTCTATCCCTTTTACCGTACTTAAATCCTCTATGCGGGCTGATATCGGGATCGTGTTTGATTTGGTTAAGGGTCAATTTTATATATGTATATACATATTTGCTACGTATATAAATGTATGTGTATGTATATATATATATATATATATATATATATATATATATATATATATATTTTTGTCAGATGATTTATATAGGGCGTCTATCTGTATTTATAAAAATGGAGAAATTGATTTATTTATTAGTAATGTAAAGTAATATGAAAGATGAATAAGATATAATAAATCATAGTTAGTTTATTAGTTAACACTAAAACGTTATAATATTTGTAATATTTGTTGTATTGTTAAATAAATATAAAATTATCGATTAAGAAAATTATATATATATATATTTAATAATCGAAATTATTAATTATGAACATTTTAATAGATAAAAATCACGGTTAAATATAAATTAATTATTTATACCGAGCTTTTCATTCGTTATTTCGTTGAAATTACCTCGGAGTAATTAGAACGAGGATTAATTATGAACAAAGCTTTGTCATTACTATCTTTTACTTCTATTTCGTAGATTCGTCGTCAAAATAAAAAAGCAGAGCTTTTTAACTCAGGAAACAAAACCTCGTTGTTTCTGAATGTCTTCCATTCTTTAAAATCAGCGAAGAAGAAAGGACGAACTAAGGAAAGGTGATCGGTAGAGATAACCTTTGGAAAGGTCAACCACTGTATGCCACCGTTTACTTCACCGGTATTAAAACTTAAGCTTGCGGTAAAGCTTGGCACAAAAATGTTCGCTGTGCTTATCTAAGCACGAAGTAGGTATTTCTCGGATTCCTAGTGAAAAATCGTTGAAAGAGGAAGACAGATAGATTTGTACCGAGGATTACGTGACTTTTTACAAAAGTGTTATCTCGGTAATTTAAAGTGAAATCGAAAAAATAACGATAAGAACGTAACGTTTTTAAATATAATCAAGATTTGAGAAACGGGTTACAAATATTATCGTATTAATTAAATTATTATACGTTCATTGAATTGTTTAGACGTATTTCGAAAGAATTTTGTAAGATATATTTTTCGATTATCTTCTGTAATAGGTTTTTTTTTTCATGGAAATGCTAAATAACGTATGTTATTATTGAATTATTTAAATAAGGGAATATTGAAAAATTTTCAGCTGATTGATTACATAAAATAGATATTATTATCGATCAATTTTATATAATGTTGATTAATATCTATAAGATTTCTATATCTCTAAATATGATAATATTTAGTATTGCGAAAAGATAGAATTAATATTCGAAGATAGAAATTATTATCTTTAATCATTACCGAATTATTTTCGATAGTTAAATATTTGAAAATTTAACCAACGAAAAAGAAAGAAAGAATTAAAATTGGTATATAATTAACTCGTGAAAATTATTATGCGTGATATTTCACGCCTAACGAATTTCGTTTTAATCGCCGTAGAAAAAGGAAAAAAAAAGAAAGAAAACGAAAAAGATAATTAATTTCCGTAATTCCCGTAAAATTTTTAATTTCATCTACTTGTATTGCCGATTTCGCGAGATAAATAATAAATATGTTCGAATAAAATTTTATTTGAATATATTAATTAAAAATAAAAATAAGAGATCATTTTATTAAAATGATTCTTATCACTTTATCGAATTATATCGAATGATATCTATGAGAAAAAATATTTTTTAATAGTTAAGAACGTGAAATGACAGTGACAAAAGACGAAATCGAGCGAAATCAAGTACGTCGTCGAAAGATAAATTGAGTAGGTCGTACCCTCGAGAAATCTTGAAGGGCGAGAGAGAGAGAGAGAAAGAGAGAGAAAACTTTTCATCTTTCATCTCATTTTATCATTACCTGCAAGCAAATCTCACGTATTCCACTTTCATAGAAAATTCAACGAGGATTTCTCATCTGCATTGATTATAATAAGTCAAAAATTTTATATCAATATTTCAACTTCGTCGAAACCAAATTTCCAAATTGTCCGTTTGATGATCAAATTAGTTATCCTATGTTTTAGATTTCTTTAAAAAATTGTAAAAAGAAAAGGAATAATGGAATATAAGCGACACATGAATTGGGCGTATACTATAAATTAAATATTATAGCTTATTTTTTGAAATATACAAAATGTATGCGGGTGCATATTCGTGATATCAAGTTTCTAGAAATATTTCAATTAGATTCGTATCAAGTTATTCTATGTTATATTAGTTACAAAAAAAGAAAAAGAACTCAAGTGACCTTTTTATATAATAACTATTTTTATTCGTTCGGAAGATAACTAAAAAACATTACAATGTTTTTGAAGCGATTCTCGACTATCAAAACCAAATTGTCACGAGATGAGTAATAAAAAAACGCGTTATTTATCTTAATTTTATTATCTTTAAAAAATGAAAACGAGAAGGAAAGAATCTACGTTTCAAAGAGTAAAAGTTACCGGGGATTGTTCTACATATTACTCGTAAAAGAAAAAGAAAAAAAAAGAAAAGAAAAGAAATTTGCATATTTTCGCTACATTTATTTCTATCTCCGTTAATTTACAAAATAACCAACGTAATAATAACAACTTTAATTTTTACTTCACAAAGTTAACAGTTCTTCAGCAAAGATAATCGAAAGCGATTTATAACAGATAAAAAAAAAGAAAAAAGAGATAAAAAAGAAAGTGTGTCCTCTTATATTCGTTCGATCAAAATTAAAGATGACAATTTAACGAATATTTCTTTTTAAATGAAAAAAAGAGAGAGAGAGAGAGAGATAGGATTTATAGATGATCGTTTGGATAACGAGGAACTTGAATTTGCAATTGCAGTTTATTCATTGAAACGCGAAACCGCGAGGCTATCTTTGAGAATGCTACCGTGAAATGCATTGTACCATTGCAATTAGGTGCAATTTATTGGCTCTAACTTATAATATCCTTGCTGCATCGTCATAAGGACGAACCTCTTTACGACGACAATGATGACGACGCTGACGACGACTATGGTGTTACGTCTCGATGGTACCCTTTCTCTACGAAGCTATGCCAAAGTACCAATTCCAAAGTGCTAGTTACCAGTGCTAGTTTCCTAGATAATGTTACATACTGGCATCTCTCAAACTATTGTACTACATAAATACATAGAACTTCTATGGCTTGAATACGGCGTATCTGTTATCTTCGTTTTATTCTTATTTCATTCGTTCATTCATTCTTCCTTTCTTTCTTTTTTCTTATTTTTATTTTTAATAAAAAGAAAAATATTTTTTTCTGGAATAATGTTTAAACGATTACAAATTTAAACGAAATTTGTAATTATAAACGATCGATTTTTATATACATCGTCGATTTGTTAACAATTTTGTTATTATATGTTTTCTAATAATACAGATTTATATAATAATTAATAATTTTTGAATTACATCTGCAATAAGTTTTGCATCTTGGAATATCTATTGTCATTTAAATATTTGAAAGGATTAAAAACATTTTTCGTTATTCGAGTCATAATAGAAATTTAGTTAAATTAATTGATAAGTTCAGTATGAATTAATTCTTATAATTTAATAATTGTAATTATCGACGATCATTATGACCTTATTTATTTATTAACGAATCGTTGATTAACACACGCTTTTTACTTTAATACTCGTTTGTTATTTAAATACTTTGCAAGATTAACGATTTTTCTTCGATCTCGAACAATTCGATTCGACTTCTAACAGAAATTCAATTTATTATTAATCGAGTTAAATTAATCATTGATTAATATTAAAAATGTAATAGTAAGAATAAATTTGATCAAAAAAATCCAATGTTAATCCTTTCTAAAATTTTTTTTACGAGATAATAGAAACGATTATTCATGATTAATCATCATAAATGATATGGAATGTTAGTTCAGTAAATCGTAAATTCTCTTCTTGTAAAAAGGCGTTGGTATTGGTTAGCTTTCGAGCTTACACTTCGAAAAGGGTCCCGAAGTGTAAAGTGCCTCAAAGGAAAATGCTTCGTACAATAGTAATTAAGGTTGGTCGTTCTCTAACGAGTACGTGGCCATGTTCATTCGTCTTTCGAGACTTTGCAATAGTGCTCGTCAACGTAAAAATGCATCCTACGTGGATACATGCGACATGAGCACATACATACCATGATTGTCCTTTTGCATTGGCCTGAATGCAAGAGTCTGGGGGAAACAAAAGAAATTCGTTGACTAAACCGTGCACGGTGAATTGTGTGCTGTGTTGTGTCGTCGTGAAGGAAAAGGAAAAAAAAAGAGAAAAAAAAAGAAAAAAAAGGGAGAACACAGGAGAATAGAAAAAAAAACAGAGAGAGAGAGAGAGAGAGACAAAGAGAGAAAGAGGATACTCTATACACTCCAACGCTCGTTAATAGCTTTCTTTATGACTCGGCGAATCTCACCTTCCTCTACTCGCGAAAGTGATTAAACTTATAAAGCTCTTTCTCTCTCTCTCTCTCTCTTTTTCTTTCTTGCATTCGTTCTCAAGATTGGAACATTTTTCCCGATGGCGATTAAGAATTTTTTCATAATCCACCATGGAATTTTAACGAACTTTTGAAAATGTCTACTTCTCCTCTTGTTTCCTCTAACATTCTAGTTTCGCTAGAGATCGACTTTGCGAGAGCGGTTATCGAAAGACGACGGGCCCAGAGGCATTCTATTTCGTGGTAAAATAAATAAAAAAAAAAGAACTAAATGAGAGAAAGAGAGATAGAGAGAGAGAAAGAGAAAGAGAGAGAGAGAGAGAGAGAGAGAGAGAGAGAGAGAGAAAGACAGACAGAAAAGATAGCGTGGGATTAGTGAGAAACACGAAGACTTCTATCTTCTCTCTCTCTCTCTCTCTCTCTCTCTCTCTCTCTTTCTCTCTTACTCACACACTTACACATACACACACTACTTAGGGCGAAAAGCGAGGAAAGCAACGCGATACTGCGTTGCTGAATTCGCGATTCAGTTCGAGGATCCAATAACTAAACCAATTATCTCCAGTGCCGAATGAGAAAGTTTTAATCCGTTCGTCGTCTACGATAGTAGTGGTGTTAGTACCTTCGCTACAACTCTCCTTTCCCTTTCCCCTTCGCAACCCTACCTGAACCCTATCCCACCCTTTTCCCGTCCACTCCTTGTCTCAACCAACGTCGTTGCATTGGGGGATACCACCACTTCGAAATTATTCTTTCGAATGCGATAACCCATGGGGTGGGTCCATTGTTCGCCATTGTCGAAGAAACTTTTTCTCAATCGACTACTTCTATCTTTTTGTTTCCATATTTTTTCTATCCTTATCTCTCTCTCTTTTTTTTGTCTATCTGTCTATCTATCTTTTACTCTCTCATTCACTCTCTCTCTCTCTCTTTCTCTTTTTTTTCATATTTCTTTCGTTTCGACTGCATTGTAATACCAACACTCGAAAAAAAAGTATGGATATTGTGGTTCCCTTATCCGAAATGAGTTCTCATAAAAGTTTCTATAAAAATAACGAGAATTTTAACAAGAACGATTCGAATATTGTTCGATGTTAATGATTAATAAAGGATTTTTATTCGTTGGATTATTTAAATATGAATGAGTGATTAGAAGAAAAGAAAGAAGGAAAAAGAAGAAGAGAGAAGTAAATTTTTCTTTTATCTATCTTCGTTAGAAATCATTTTGTTTCGAGCTCGTTCGTTTCGAGAGAGAGAGAATGGTGGACGGAGAAGTTAGAATCGTATATTTCCTTATATGTCCGTGATAAGAGTTATCAAAACGAATTGTATTATTCTAGTAATGTATTATTGTTATTTATATTTAAAATATATAACATATCGTTTAATATAGTTTCAAATCGCTTTCATAGATTTTCTTGACGATCAAATTAATAAATATGATCGAATATAATAAAGATGTATCGTTTATTAATATTATTATAATATCTCTTTCTCTCTCTCTCTCTCTCTCTCTCTCTTTCTCTCTTCTTCCTCATCACTCTAAAAAAAAAAAACTAATACGAAGTACTTAAAATGAATTTGATATAAAAATCTATATGACTATGTTATGGATCGAATAAATGAAGAAAAGATTGTTTCCAAGTAATCAAGACGTCATTGAAAAAAGAAATCTCAGAACGTCAAACATTTTCTAAAAATGGACGCTCGAGAAAAAGAAGAAGAAGAAAAAAAAAAGGAGAAATAAAGGAGAACAGACAGTAAAAGTACTTTTGACCGTGGTCCTGCGAAATGGCCACTTCCAAAAGATATTTCCTCGCGGTTGCCATTACTGGAGATTTTTTTCCTATTTTTCTTGTACTTTTTCCTGCACGACAGCGAGAAAGAAAACAGCGGATCGTTCTTTTCCTTTTGCTTAGTATATACTAGAGAGTTAGCCATCAGTTATGCCGTAGTATAGGTAACGTAGATAAACGGCTACTCGATTGAAAAAAGAAAAAGAAAGAGGAGGAAGAGGAAGTAAAGAGAAAAAAGAAAAAGAAGAAAAAAAAAGAAAAGAAAAAGGAAGGAAAGAAACAAAACAAAACAAAATAAAACAAAACCAAAAAAAAAGAATAAGAATAAGAAGAAGAGGAGGAGGAGAGGGAGGAGGAAAGGGAGGAGGTTAAGGGGACCAAGTAATTCTCCTTATATACACGTAATATCTCTTCTCCGTATATAGCTTGCTATAGAACTGAAGAACATACGCGAGTCGGTGCAAAAGGTTACTGTTCTCCATTCTGGAGGATGAACTTAACTGCGTGCTGCAGTCAGAGCTTTCCTCTTCCTGAAACTCTCGTCCTTCCTCTTTTCGAGATGAATACCCCACCGGAGCACTTCAGCAGCAACCATCCTCCAAATCCCCTCCCATCCCTCTTTTCCACCCTCTATCATCCCTTTTTCATCCCTCTCACTCTTGACTCCTGCGACTGACCCCCATACCTAAACTCTCCTTCACCTACCTACCCTCCGGTTACATTGTACTACCGACGACTATTCTCAACCCGAATATTTACTAATGTCTCGTAAAAAGCGTAATAATTCTTGGTTGCTGTTCTCCTGTATTTCCGTATATCTCTCTTTCTCTCTCTCTCTCTTATATATGTGTGTATATGTGTATGTACGTATGTATATGTTTTCTGCACTACGATTATAATCTGATTATAATCCGACATAGGTTAATAAGTATCAATCAAGAACTCAATACAGTTTTTGAATTTTTCTCTTAATTTCGAAATATCAAAAACGATGGTACTGAATTATCGCCATATCTCTTTCTCTCTATATTTTTCCTTTTTTTTTTTTATATCACGCGTCCAACACTGTAACCTGGTTAAAAGTTAAGATAACTTCATAAGGATCGATCAATATCTCGATGCAGTTTTTGAATTTTTTTCTTAATTTCCAGATATCAAAGACGATGATTCTGGGGATCATTAAAATTGTTCGATATCTTAAATAAAAATAAGCTTGACCTGGTATTGGAATAACATTCTTAAATAATGCTCGATAAGAGAATATGATCCTTTGTATTTTAGTCTATTTGATAAATTTAATTCATATTTAAGGAAAGATTGTTGTTATTCTTACTTTCTTGAAGCAAGAATTGTAATTTTTAGTAGTCTAAATTTTAAATACGTTGTTTCATTTAATCATAAATGTGAATGCCATTTTTCAAATGGACAAATCCTACGTAATCTTGTCTTTGATGTTCAGATCCTGGTCTTTGAATACTGTAGGAAATATAAGCGGCTTTCTATTGGACGTTGAAGATTTTCGGTATATATATATATACCTTATTTATTCTCTCTACATACGAATCAATTCAAATTTCTACAAAGACGAATTTAATTCTTTGTGATTAGCATTACAATTCGACTATTTGTGTTACTCTAATTTTAATCTCTTCGTTAAAATTTTCATTAATTGTTTTGAGATGTCAGTGTGGATACTCATATAATAATATTTCAATATCATCAATCGAAAATAGAGTATATTAAATACTTACAAATTTTCGATTGAACCTAATTATATCTAATTTAATAAGAAAATATTTGATACAAATTTTTAAAAATAACTCCCATCATATGATATCCTTTTGTATATCACACTTTGTTATATTATTAAAACTTCAAGGATCGCTGTTGTTTGTTTCAAACTTTAGAACAGAAAATTGTATGTAAATGAAAACTACTGGACAGCAGCTTTTAATAATATATGTTCTATATAAAGTAATATTCAAAAATATCTTTCCTTTGAGAGAAATAATAATATAAAAAATATAATCACTCGGAACATGTAAATTTGTTTTTCAAGTCTCTTTAAAAAGTATCAACATATATTAATAAAAAGTTAACTTATCTTTCTTAATTATATACATTTATTTCATAACAATCATCAAAACTATATATGAACATTTATATTTATCATTGTTATCACAATCTATATTTCATTAATTATAACGTCGAAGGAAATTTAATATAAATTTCAACAGATTTCTTTATTCTTCTTCTTCATCATATTTCTCTATTCTTACATACGCATATATATATATATATATATATATATATATATATATATATATTATAATTGGTATTTCATTAATTATATTGTTGTACAAAATCTATAAATAAGTTTCAAAAAATGTTTTTATTCTTTATTCTCTACATTACAATTCATACTTCATTAATTCTTATTATCGAAGAAACTTGTTACATTAATTTAAAAAAAAACTGCTCTATTCTTATATATATATATATATATATATATATATATATATATATACATCCGTCTAAAAAATTTCGTATTTCACGAAAAGGCTTAGCAAATGGAATGTCATCATCCATATCTCGTTCATCGGTAACGCGTCCTTGTCTTGAAATTCACCATCGTGGAAAGAGAAATTTTTGAGGAAATTCAGCAAGTTCCTTCTTGCAAGTTGAATTTCAAACGATAGAGATGATGTAACGTCGCTGTCGTGGTCGGTTACAAAAGAC
>NC_066601.1:1357500-1367500 GCF_905475345.1 Vespula vulgaris | reverse complement strand
AGAAAGAAAAAAAAAAGAAGAAACAAAAAAGAAAAAAGAAAAAAACAAGAAAAAGATTAAAACAAGAGAAAGAAAGAAAAAAAGAGAGAACAGCAAGAAGAGAAATACAAAAAAGGAAAAGGAAAGATAGCAAAAAGAACAGGCGTGTCCGACGAAGGATTGGATGAAATAGAGATCCATCGATCCTTCTTCAACGATTTCGAAGGATTTTAATCGGGGAAGGGGGAAGGGAAATCGTTCGCTTAATAAAAACATTCCGTGGCATCGTTTATTTTTCTAAGAGCTTGGTAGAGATGCGAAAGTGAGATAGATAAATAAATAGATAGATAGATAGATAGAGAGAGAGAGGGAAGATCGTTTTTATCAAACTCTTTCTTACTTCTCTCTCTTTCTCTTTCTTCACTTTCAACCCTCTTCCCCCTCCACTCTCTTTTACAACGACGAACTTTTCTCACGTTGTATACCCACGAGGTTTATCACACGCGCGCAAGCGCATTAATATCGCTTAGTAATATCCTTGATTAAAATTCTATCGTTCTATTGGGAAAAAAACCTTGTGGTCTTAGAGTGTAATCGAAAGATGTGATATTAACGGTGATCGGAAAGTGCCAATAGCGGTTTACGGGATAGATCGAAAGAGAAAAGGATTAATTTTCTTCGACAATAACTTCGATCTCTGGTACGTAATTACACCGCGGAACCTTCTCGATTCGCATCGTAGAAAATAACTTCTCTCGTTTGTCTGCAGAAGTTAAAGAGAGAGAGAGAGAGAGAGAGAGAGAGAAAGAAGTAGAAGAGGAGGGAACGAAAGGAAATTAATTCGATTCGGTCGGTTCCTTCAATTATCCTTTTCGCTCGTCCACAATTAGCAATTCGATGATCCGATCGGCCATGCGACAGAATGAAATTTCCAACGATTCGTTTCGAACTTAGTTGAAATGCTGCTTCCCACCATTTTCTCCCTTCTCTTTTCTCGTTTTCCTTTTCTCTTTTACCTTCTTTATTTTTCTTCTTTCTTTTCTCTTTTTCTTTTTTCGGAATTCTCGGCTTTCTTCTTCTTATTTTCTTTTTTTCTATTCTTTTTTTCTTTGTATATATGTATATATGTATATGTATGTATCGTGAATCCACTCTCGATTATTTTTATAATCTTTATTAAGAGAAAATTCACAATTCTAGTTTTTCGAATGGAAATTTTTTAATTGAATCGTTGAATCGACGATGTATCCTGCGACACATACGTAGGTATCTAATAAAATTCAATCGTGGAAATAGAACGTTGAATTATATATTTCTCGGCATATTTTTTTTTCCTTCAATAATCTCGTTTATTATTATTACTGTTATTATTGTTATTACTATTTGTTAGTTTTATTAGAATTTATAAATAATCTCGTTTTTATCTTTCGAGGCATTTAACTTCTTTCGACCATATTATCGAGAAAGGACGACGAAGAAACGTTTCTTTGCAAAAAAGAGTAATTGAATTGTTGTGTTAAATTCGATCAGAGAAATAGAACATTGAATTATGTATTATTTGTCTCATTCATTCGTAATTCACGTCGTAATCTCTTTTATTTATATTGGGCCATGTACGATTCAAATTATCGATTCTAATTTAAAAAAAAAAAGAAAAGAAAGAAGAATAACAGCGACCTCGTTGGATTATTAATTAACATAGACATTTTCGAACAACCGGATATCGGTCAAGAATTGATAGTGAAAAAATATTTAATAATATCTTCGATCTACCGTTCGAAAAATATACGATAATTCATATTGATTCTTATTATGATTTCAATTTCAATTTCCCTTAGAAAAAAAAAAGAAAAAAAAAAGCAAAAAAGAGAGAGAGAGAGAAAAAAAACACCACCATTCGCGCACGATTATTAATTAACATATATACGCTTTCAAACAATCGTATAGCGATGAGAATCGAGAAGAGAAGAAAAATAATGAAATAAACCATTTCGTAATAAACAATTTCGTTCGAAAGGAATACGACATTTACCCGAACGAAATCTACTCTAATTCGTTGGATGAAAATGGAACATTGATTTATGTATTCCTTCGGTCGTTTTGTTTCAGGAGAACATCCGGCAGCAATGCAGCATGGAAATTCAAGTAACAGCGGTGCTGCCACGAGGACACTAGCATTGCTGCTCTTGCTTCTGCACGCCGGATCCTTCGCGAGGTGACTGGTCGATTGCGAGGACGTTCTGTAAACGCGCCAACATCGATCGTCTCTCCATCCCTCTTTTCTGATAGAGGGACAGAGTGTGGAGTAAAAGAGAAGAAGGAGATTGTAAAAGGGGGAAGAGAGAGAGAGAGAGAGAGAAAGAAAGAGAGAGATAGAGAGAGAAAGGAGAGAGAGAGAGATAGAGAGATAGAGAAAGAGAGAGAAGGAAGAAAGTATCTATCGTTGGGAGAAGATGGAGAAGGTGGTGGATATGGTGGTGAAGGTGGAGGAGGAGGAGGAGAAGGAGAAGGAGGGGGATAGGGAGAATGAAGCACATCGAGCGTAACGAGCTTGTTGCATCGACGGAAACCCCATGCATCACCCTCGATCTTCTTCCTTCCCGATAACTCCGCGCCGATAACTTTGCACACGAGTACGATGTAGCACCGTGTGTGTATGGGTCTGTTCGTGTGAGTGTGTATGTGTATAGCTCTCTACACATACGAATGTTGAATCTGTCGTACGTACGTACTTAGGTATGTATGTTGTGTGTATGTATGTACGTATGTGCCTGTGACGATGTTGGCTATCGCGTTGGGATAACGGGACAACCGGAGTCTCGAACGGACCCTAAACGGACCTAAAACTCTGTTGGATCCACCATTCGACTTGTCCTTCGAGTTGGCAACTGCTTCGAACTACCGTCGCGTTTCCTCTTATTATATATCTTTTACCCCTAAAGTGACGTAAACCGGCTTTTGTGTCGTGTATTTTCCTTCTCTCTCTTCCTTTCTCCCTCTCTCTCTCTTACTCTTACTCTTACTCTTGCAACATCTCTCTATTTATCCATCTATCTCTTCTACCTATCTATCTATCTATCTATCTATTTATCTACCTATCTCTCTCTCTCTCTCTCTCTCTCTCTCTCTCTCTCTCTCTTCCTTTGTCTCTTCTTCTCTGTCACTTCCGTAAGTATGATCCCAACAAATAAGATAAAGAGAAAGCAAGCCAGATAGAGATAGAGAGAGAGAGAGAGAGAGAGATCTTAAACCCATCTACGGACAAACCAGACAACGCTACACTTCCAGGACTTAAGTGTGCTTAAGGCATGTGACACGTGCAAGTCGAAGAACGGCCGTCGGACTCAAAGCCGCACCCTCCACCTCCGTACATCTCCTGTCGCTTTTTTGTATCTGCTCGTGTAGGCTCTTAGGATCAATGTCGTCGTTGTCATCGTCGTCGATGTGAAAGGAAGCGAAGGAAATCCTGCCGTGTACTGAAAAAAAAAAGAAATCCTGTGGATAATGCAAGACTGGACCATTTAGTGGACTCTATATATATATATATATATATATATATATATATATATATATATATATTCGAGGTGGGAGTGAATCAGTAGTTTCCTGGACTTCTTAGTGTTTTATCGAAAAAATAATATATATATATAAAATATATATATAAAAAAAATATATATAAGAAAAAACGTTAGAAGTGATTTCTTTGAGAGGACATAAAAATATTCTGTGAGAGTGAAGAAAAAAAAAATAATGTCAGACTTGTTCGTTAGCTGAATGTCCAGTAAAGAACATTCGCTATGATTTTTTTTTCAGAAACAACGCTTTCCATCTGTGTAGCTTTTTGAACGAGTTATCGTCGTCGTCGTCGTCGTCGTCATCGTTGTCGTCGTCCTCTTGAAAAAGAGAAAGAGAAAGAAAGAACAAGAATAAAAATAGAGAGAGAGAGAGAGAGAGAGAGAGAGAGAAAGAGAAAGAAAGAGACGGTGAGAAAAGTACGATTTTCTTAATAAATTTTAGAAATATATTAAAAATACTTAAGTTATAAATCTTTTTGAATTGGCCTAAAAATATGAGATCTTTTTTCACGAAGATTTGCGAGATTGCATAATCTTTCAAGTTTCAACTTAATCTAGTCCTTCATCTATCTCTCTCTATCTCTCTTTATCTCTCTCTCTCTCTTTCTTTTTCTTTTATTCTTTCTTTTTTCTACTGAGCGAATGCACTCCAGTGATACTTTCTTTTTCATATTTTCCTTTATAAGCATACGCTCGTCATTCCAACGGAATAATGCTGTCGGTTATAACGTGTATGCACGTTTACGTCATCTTTCCTCGCTTCGGGTTATTATAATATGCATCATGCAACAAAAGAAGATAATGTCGTAATGTTGTAAGAATTTATAACGTTTATATCATATTCATATTTTTTCTTACTACTTTTTTCTATGTCCTATTTTTATTTTCATTTTTATTTCTATCATTATTTCTATTTTTCCTTTCTTTGATTTTTGTTTTTTTTGATTGTCTCTCCTTTTTATTTTTTTTTATTTTTTTTTTTTTTGATAACTCGTAAAACATCTCTGTCTCTTTTTTTCGCGCTCACCTCTCTTTCTTTCTCTCTCTCTCTCTTTCTCTCTCTCTCTCTCTCTCTCTCTCTCTCTTTCTATCTATATATATTTGGTTAATCCAATTAAAGCATGACTTTTTTGTTTCTATTTTGCTCGTATAAATATCAAATACGTAAAAATTGAACTAAATATAAAAGAAAACAAAAGAGAGAAAAAAAGACAAATATTATAGTAATAACTTCATTTCAATTGAATTTATAACGCGCAAATACGATTAAAATTGACCAAATGATTAATATCATTACACAAATATAGAAATTGGTGGGAGCGATGAATTAATTAACAGAAAGTTATGTATCTTTTTTGTTGTTAAAAATTAATACCTTGTTAAATATCGAAGTACGTAAAGGAATCACGCGTATTTATCTGTGATTTAACGAAGTACGTATTATCATAAAAATTGTTATTACCATTTCGATGGATTCAGTATTGAGAAGATTAATTTTTGTTACATTTGATGCGATATTAACGTGAATATCGTTTCTCAGAATCTCTTAATGGCGTTAAATTTTAAATGAGCTTGTTACATCAATCTCTCTCTCTCTCTCTCTCTCTTTCTCTCTCTCTCTCTTTCTCTCTCTTTTTCTTTCTCTCTCCATGTTTTTTTCCTTGTTGTTCTCTTTTCTGTTCTTTACTTTTTTCTCATTGTTCTTTTCATTTCTTTTTCTTTTTTTTTTTTTTTTGAAAAACCATTAGAACAAGATCCTTCGATATCATGGTTGGTTGCTTAATAGAAAATCTTCGAATAAAATAGACCGTAAATTCGATAAACGTGAAACTATTGAAAGGATCATAACTCGAAATTACGCGAGTATATATATATATATATATATATATATATATATATATATATATATATATTTCTCTTTTAGCCTCAACGAAAGAAAAGGCTTACGGAAAATCTTTTTCTATATCCCTTACCTCAATCCCCGTTTTTCCTTACCATTTCTATTCTTCAATATCGATCCATCGAAATAAAAGAATTTTTTGATAGTTTAATTAATCCTTGAAAATCTTCGATTTTTCTCTCATTTTCTATCTTCTAACTTTAGACGAGGAAATTCAATGAATGCGAAAGTTCGATCGTCGATAAAACCCCACTTTTCTTTTCTTCGCGAAAAACAGAAGCAGAGTTCTTTTAAACAGAAAGAAAGAGAGAGAGAGAGAAAATGAAAGAGGTCAAGGACTCCAATGAAATGGAGCATTTAAAAGGAATTTCAGTAGAAAGCAACGACTTGCAATTATTTCTTCGATCGAAGCGACACGTGCCGTAACAACGGCTTAATAGTATTATCCGACATTGACAAACGATTCGTTCGAGATGGAGGGAGTCGCTCGAAATTAATAGCCGTTAAACTCGCGACGATCGTTCACCAAATCTATTCTTTCTCTTTTTCATTCAACGTTTGTTTCGAATATATACGTATAAGTGTGTGTGTGTGTGTGTTTCGACGAGACATTCTTTTTTTCTTTTTTTCTTTCTTTTACAATAATTTCAAAAGCAATTCGACGTTCGTCATTACCTTCGTTCGTTGTTAAACGTTGAAACATTCAAATGTAATATTATTTTAGAAAAAGCTATTATTCTTTCTTATAAAAACTGATTTCCTTTTTCTTTTTTACTTTCAAACGCAACGAAACGTCGATTTTATATTTCTCTATTTTCATTTCTCGCGATACTCGATATACTAAAGTTTTATTGAATTTTTGACAGTATTCTGTAAAGAGAGTTTTAGTCTTACGAAAGAGGATGAACGAGACGAAGATCGAGAGAAAGACAAAGGGAGAAAGAAAGCGAGAGAGAGTTACAAATACGATATAAAGGGATGATTGGGATGAAAGACAAATACAAAAGAATAACGATCGATAAATTGTATACTTCGATCTTTCATTCGTTCTTCAAACTAATGAGAAGTTTCCTGACTCGATATTTCCTCTGTTCTATCGACACAAAGAATATACACACACATATATATATGTATGTATATATATATTTATATATGTATGTATGTATATATATATGTATTTTATTCTATAACAAAGTTTTCATGCTATAGAATGCGAGAGAAAAAGATTTTCAATGAATAGCTCGGTACTAATTGGCTTGAAAGAGAGAAATAAAGTTTCATTTTATTTTTATTATTATTTTTATCTTTCATTTATTTATCTGTTTTTTTTTTAATAATTTTTATGGCGAATGGAAAAGAGAAAAAGATAGATAGATAGATAGATAGATAAATAGATAGAGTTTGAAAAAGAAAAAAGGATACTAATCGCAACGAGACATATACGATAATAAAATCTATAATGACATTTTTATTTTGCCACGTGGACATAGAACTCTTTACGATATCGTTAAAATGCACCTACGTTGTTCAATTTCGTAGCACGTACCAATTCCGGAAATAAATTTCACGAATAAAGGAATTGGTTGGAGTGTGAGTCGGTGAAGGTTTTGAGATGTTCGAAAAACGTCAGGTTCGTCGTCGCGTGACGAACGCGATTTGTCACTCAATTTCGTCGACGTCTCGTCCTGTACGTCGGATGTTGTCGCGGAAAAATGGCGCGGATTTTTCAATTGGACACATTTTTAACACGTCAACAATGGATTGTCTCCTGTTTCAAAAGTCGATCGAAAAAACAAAAAAAAAAAGAAAGAGTAAAAGAGAAAAGAGAAACAGAAAGAAAGAAAGAAAGAAAGAAAGAAAAAAAAAGGAATAAGAATAAAGTAAATAAAACAAAAAAAAGAAGACACAAAAGAGAGAGAGAGAGAGAGAAAAAATAAGAGAAAAGATAATAATAGTTCGGGTGAATGAAATTATAAAGAAAATAGTTGTATGCGAGTGCAATCAAATCGTCGTTTCAAATGTTGAGTATCAAAGGTTCGATCAAACGATACAATGAATCGTTTTAATCGTAAATCAGATAATTAATCGTTTAGAAATCTATTAAACGAAACGAGTTAACTACTGATAATCGAAACGACGAAAGGAATAATGACGAAAGACGACGACGTGCGTGCGAATAGAAACGTTCGTTTAAGACGAATCGTTTAAAAGCTCTGAAAGAAAATAAATATCGTACTACTATACTACTTATTGCGTGTATGTAAATACGATACTATAAATACGATCCGGTCTAACCGTTGTATACCATCGATCACAGAGATATTAACAAAGTTTTTCCAACGAAATTACATTTTTTTTTCAATTCAAACTTAAATCAAGAACAATGCGTTACGAATTTTTAAATGGATATATGAACAAATTGGTTATTAGGTTCTTAGGAAGTATGCGAAGAATTAAATTAAAATGTTTCTTTCTTTTCTTTCTTTTCTTTTCCTCTGTTTTAAAAGCTGATACAAATTGTCAAATGAGAAATTCTTTTCTTTTCTTTTATCTTTAATTTTTATTTCATGAGCTTTATTTTATAAAAAAAAATGAATATATATATATATATATATATATGTCTTAGAACTTTCATGATTATTACACAAGAACTTTAAAATCGATGATTAATAAAAATCTAATAGAAATGATTGATCGATTACGAATATATTACCAGGATATACATACCTATGAATATATTTATAAAGTACATATATTCATTCATTATAAAATGAGAAAACAATTCAGATCAAAAATGAAGAAAATTCTAATTTCTTTTTACAAAAAGAAATTTCTTTTTTCTTTTTTTTTCTAATCCTTCACATACTTCACGAAAGCATATTAATTTACTTCGCGTTTACTCGAACATTTCGATGATTTTAAAAGAAATTTAAATGTTTTTGTGACTGACTGTACGTTTTTGCACAGATATTCGACGATAGGCAGTTCGAGTATAATTCAAGATCGATTAGAAAAAGATTTGATGAGAGAAAAGAGAAAGAGAAGGAGAGTGAGAGAGAGAGAGAGAGAGAGAGAGAGAGAGAGAATACGCGCGAAAATGTTTAATATTTTCAAATAATCTTTGTTCATTGCTTGCAAAGTTCATCGTTAGTTCGATCGTAACATCTTTCGAGAAACGTACAGTGACAACAAGTATATACTACATACATCCAAAATTCATATTTCTTTTCTTCTTTCTTTTTCTAACGTATCCCTTACGTTCCTACGAATTTGTTAAAAAAGAAAAAAGAAACAGAAAAAGAAAAAAAAAAGAAAAACAAAGAAAAAAAGCAAAAAAAAAAGAAGAAAAGAAAAAGAAAGCGAACAAAAAAATTAGAAATTTTGTAAGAATGTAGAGGAAGAAGAAAAAAAAAGATTAAGAAGAAGAAGAAGAAGAAAGAAACACCCTTCACCCCTCCCAATTCACTATAAATATCATCATTTAAAATAAGTAATCTATAGATAACAATGAATATTGGATATATAAGTACTTGGTGTCGAAATATTTTTTCTCCATCGATATTAACGAAGTTAAAGGAAGAAATAGTAAGAAATCTACTTGTTTCCAAAACAATCGAGGACACATTTCTATGGTGACATAAATATCTTTAGGACGGAGAGTCTAAGTTTTTAAGCGTTGCCACGAGAATCGCGATATTCAATAATTTATCGCGAAATGTATGGTTACACGCGCGAGTAGCAATTTTCCAGGAAAGCTTATGGAAGTCTGGCTTGGGTAAGAAAAATTACGTTGGGGTCGTTGAAAGGATGAGGTGAGATGAAGATGGGGTATGAGTTGACTGTGGTTAGGAGTTAGGGAGTAGAGGATGTATAAGTTCGAGGGGTTAAATAACACGAAAGAGAGAAAAAGAGAAAGAGAGAAAAAGAAAAAGAGAGAGAGAGAGAGAGGGAGGTTAGTAAAGCCTGAAATTCACTCGTGTTCGTGCAAGAAGATCCGAAAAACCCCTTGTGAAACGACCCATGGTGGGTTCTACCGTCGTCACTGTAAATATTATCTCGCATATAAAAAGTAAACGATCATTGTATAATCTTTCGGTGGCACGAATAAACGAACGGAGAAATTTCTATGATCATCTTTGTCCTTGCATACACAAGGCTTTGTCGTGAGCTAAAGAAGAAAGTAGAGCTAGGTAGATAGATAGGTAGATAGATAGATAGATAGATAGATAGATAGATAGATAGAGAGAGAGAGAGAGAGAGAGAGAGAGAGAGAGAGAGAAAGAGAGAGAGAGAGAGAGAGGAATAGATTCATTCAGTGAATATAATTTCGCAAAGGATTCGAACGTACGTACATACATATGTACTTATTAAGAACTACTCCCGAATAACGAGGCAATAGTTTTATTCGGCATATTTGAATATCCCTCAAACGATTTTTCTTACTATTTTACCTAGTGTAATTTACTTCAAAGCATATCCGAAGTATTACGGAATACTACTTAAATATTACTGCGTGATATGTTGGATATAATTTTCATTTGCCGCT
>NC_066601.1:1332500-1355000 GCF_905475345.1 Vespula vulgaris | reverse complement strand
GTTTTAGCTAACACTAATCGAGGATGTTATTATAAAAATCACTAAGTACTATTTAATGTACATATACATAATAATATTGTAACGGTAATAATAACACGATATGATTTATCGTTTATGTTGATCCGATTGTACCAGAATTCGTAAGCGGAATTAAATACTAAGGATTATTTGTGGGAGAGATATTATTGGCGTTTGTTTGTTCATTTGTTCGTTCTTTTTTTCAATTTTTTAATACTTTTTTCCTTTATATCCCAAAGGATTTAATTACTTTTTAATATTAATAAAATCCTAGCACACACGATCCTATTTTCTTTATATATATATATATATATATATATATATATATATATATGATATATATATATATTAATTACAGACCATAATGTATTTCCCATTGATTCACCAATAATTGATTTTTCTTTTTTTCTCTTTTTTTTTCTTTTGTTACAAACAAATTTATAACTTCATTATTATTTTCATTAAAATTATAATCAAAAACGAGGTCGAAAATGAATCTCGATCAATCCTTCTCCTTCTCCACCTACACTCCGGTCACTCCAATCACTTATATTTTTAATCGAAAATCATAAAACTCAAATTCGCACTATTATACCGTCCATCTAATTCGCAAATGACAATCCAATATGAGAATAATAATATTTCCTCTGATTTTAGTTACGGTCGTAGAAAAAGATAAAAAAAAAATAAAAGAAAAAAAAGAAAAAGAAAATAAAAGAAAAAAAAGGAAGAAAAAAAAACACAAAGCTCCTCCCTTCGACCTAATCGAGAAAGAGATCTTTTCGAGGGAATCGTTAGAAAAAATGTCGCGCACGCGACGGACATTGTATATCCGTCGACTTCACGACAGATTTATCGTTGTCGAGTCGTTCTCTCTATCTGATCCTAGCTTACCTAGGCAAAGTAAAAAGAAAGGAGAAGAAGAAAAAAAAATGAAAAAGAAAAAAAATAAATGAAAAGAAAAATTAAACAGGAATGATAAAACGACGTGGGAGTTACAAGCGATCACGAGCATCCCGTAACGTGTACTTATTTAGTCTTATATTGATTCGTTTGGTAAGTACGTTCGATCTTTTTATTGTAAATAAAAAATGAAAAATCGATCATCACTGAACGCAACGTTTTATTTCGCATCACGTGTTGTATAATATATGGAAAGAAAGTATATAAATATCATTCATGCATATATGTAAACGTGACTCTTAAGAAGTAAGTACATAGATACGTACGCCATTTTAACTGTAACACGTGAAACATTTCCATTTTACAAGACTACTAAGAACGGTGTCTCCTGAATTTTTCTTTTTTTCTTTTCATGAGTTATCGTATTATTATGATGATAACGAAAAAAGAAAAGAAGGGATAACACAAAAAAGAAATAGGTAGGTATATCATTAGAAAGAAAGCATTAGAAAAAAGAAAGGAAAAATAAGAAAAAAAAAAGAAAGAAAAATTATCTACGATGAACTCGATATTTCAACAAGAAGAAAAAATTCTTCTCAAAAATAAACAATTTTAATATTGTCGTATTTTATTATCCTGAATATTGCAACTTTGTCCTGTAACATTTTTGTTTTCTCATATCAATCAATCCAAATGAAATATATAGATATTTAAATAAGACGTGCATATATATATATTATTATATAAATATATATAATAATTATAAATAAATAAATACACCCACCCACCCACACACACACACATACATATATATATTATAAATAGATATAAATAAAAAATTAGCTACACAAATCGGTAGAAATATTCGTTGTGGCTTTCTACTATTAAGTATTATTAAGTATAATCTTGCACTTGCATAGCTTTCATTCTCTCGAGTATAGTGGTGCGCGCGCACGTTTGGTATAATACCTGCTAGTGCTATCCTCCGTAGAATATATAGAGAAGAGAGAGAGAGTCATTTGCATGGCCGTTACTCCCTCGAGATGCGATACTGGTTTGCGCTTACATACACGCGTCGATAAATAGTATCACCGAACGTGTATATGAGATAGACAAAGACATACCTATGTAGACATAGACATAGACGAAGATAGAGACGGAAACAGTGAGATAGAGAGAGAGAGAGAGAGAAACAGAAAGAGAGAGAGAGAGAGAGAGAGAGAAAATGCTTTTGTAAGAGCAACACGCTTCATCCTACTGAGAGCTATTTACGTTCGTACCTATTATGGCACCTATAGTATACACGCACACGCGTAACAATGTATTAGGTAGTTACATACATAGAACGATGTCGACAAGTTAGACGGCCATTTCTCATGGCTTACCGTGCGAGCTACTTAGCGACACTTAAACTGCAAATATCTTGGCTCCGTTACATACCCTATGCCATTTAGTTGATCCAAACGTAGGGATAATGTTCGAGCTTAGAGAGGGACCATAGAGAATCAAAATCGATTTTCTAATAGACTTAGAAAGTAAAACAAAACGAAGGAGAGAGTGAGAGAGAGAGAGAGAGAGAGAGAGAGAAAGGGAAAGATAAACAGAGAGAGAGAGAGAGAGAGAGAGATTAGTTAGGTATTAAAATTAATGTCTTCTATCTACGGATTAATACTTCTAAATTAAATTGAAAATTTGACTTGATAATTTTCGACATTTCGCAAGAGAGAGAAAGAGAGAAAGAGAGAGAGACGTAACCATAATATAAAATCTTCTGAAAGTCTGACAAATGTTTCGGATAAATCTTCACACATTTCAAAAGATTTTCTTATTCTTACGAATTAATAGAAAATGGCGAACGTAATTGCCTCATCGATCTCACCACTGTCTCTGCGAAACTTTGTAGTCATCGCTTACAAAACAGATGTGTCATTCGTGCAAGTCGATTTCATCGTAATTCCTAACTCAATCAGATTTGTTACTTTTTTTTTACAAACGTTGAATTGTATTTTCTCCATTTACGATTATTTTCGTGATATAATAAAATCTATGTTTAATAAATCTCGAATAAATGATAATGGCAAATGAGGAAGACTTGAGTTTTTTTTTATTTTTATTTTCATTTCCTAGTTTTTATTGTTTTTATAATTTTTTTTTTGTTATTATTTTAACTTTTATCGTTTTAGGTATTCGAGTTTCTTTTATAGATTAGTTTAAAAAAAAAAAGCGGCAAAAATAAAAATTCGAAAGCTGTATATGGAATATTCTATAGACTTAAATCACTTTTCTATTTTTATTCGATTGACTCTCTTTCTCTCTCTCTCTCTCTCTCTCTCTCTCTCTCTCTCTCTCTCTCTCTCTCTCTCTCTCTGGTATTGTAAAATTTATTTCAGCAAGCTCGGTTTATAGTCTTTCTATAAAACGATATACCGTAGAGAAAGAAAGAGAGAGAGAGATTGAGGTAAAATAAAACGCTTCGTGATTTTTTTAATAACCAACCGAGCGATTCGTTCGCTCACTTTATTTCACACAGATAGATGTTGTTCTAAATCGACGAGTTTTATAAAATTTCTATTCTTTACATTAATCATGTGATTCGACAATACATTGAATAACGTATAAACGAATTCAACGACTATGCGACATCGATTTAAGAAGCTAATAGTAACGACAGAATGATATTTCTAGCGATCAATTTCGTTTATTAAACGATATGTTTATTAAAAAAAGGGAGGAATCGACGAAGAATTAACAAAATGAAGGGAAAAAATAAAATGAAACGAATTCGTAGGATCGTGTGACGCAGATTTTGTTAAATCCTATCCGTCTCCTTGTTTAAATTATAAACAAAGAGTCTGCGGATTAGATTTTGAAAAGGTAAAAACGTCCTTCATTTATTTTTACTTTCTTTATTTCTCTTTTGCTTTATATTCGTGTATTCAGTCGAGAGCTTTCCGTTACTGCGATTACTGCTTGCTGCAGCAAGCTTTTATACGTCGAGCATAATAGTCGGCCGGCTTCGAGTCACATACAAAGACACAAACATATACATACACAAATATATATATTATATATATATATTCATATACACATATGGGCGAATACGTACACGAACATTTGGTATTTTACGAATGGGAAATATTTTATAAAAGAGAAGGATTAACGACACAATTAAACAGAGATATTCGTAACGAAGACCGCATAGCATTCGTTAGGCTGTTAAATGTTTAAACATTCCATTACGTGTCGGGTACCCATGAGTGTAGTTTTACGATATAGATAGATAGATAGATAGATAGATAAAGAGAGAGAGAGAAAGAGAGAGAGAGGAAGAGGAAACGAGAAAGAGAGAGAGAGAGAGAGAAAGGGAATGCATATATCTTATAGATGACGCGTTTGTGGTTTTCCATTATCGTTAAAACGTAATTCGAACTATAATACCAGGATTCTCGTTTGCACATTTTATAAATACGAAGCAGACAGTCTATTATCAAATATCGTTTGGCAGGAATTATACTGAATTTTCATGACTGTAAAGAATAAACGTTGTTATAGGTATTTAAACTATTGTAGATAATCCTTAAAAGTCTCTTTCTCTTTCTCTTTTTTTCTTACGATTTCGAATCATAAATCTTCACTTACCGGTTCATCTAACATAGACTAATAGAATTTTAAAGATCAATGGCAACCTGTTGCCATCCCTACGAGGAATAATAACTTCCGTTATTTTGAATTATTTCATTTTCTAAATGGTCGTTAGGTAAAAGCAATTTTAAGGATCACTTTTGCAGAAAGAATAATTCTCTCTCCTATGTATAATAAATGTATATCTGGAGAGAAAGAAAAAGAAAGAGATAGAAAAAGGAAGAAAAGGAAAGAATTAAGTAAATAAATATATCTTGAAAATGAAAAAAAATTACGATTATTTCGAAGTTTACAGGTAACTCTTACGTTACCACAAAGATTACCCGAGCGAGAAGTATTTTTCCATCGTAAATACGGATTTTGTCTCAGAGGGAAAGGAAAGACTCTGCTATATATATATATATATATATATATATATATATATATATATATATATATGTACGTATATAGATGATACATTGTTACACTTTGCGAGAAAGAAAAAAAGAAAGAAAATACAAAAAGAAACAAGAAAAAAACATCCCCTTCTTTCCTCTCTTCCCCACCACCTGCACCATCAGCGCCAAAAAAAGAAAGATACGAAAAAGCAGAGTCGTGTGTCGTCTCTCTGCCTTTTGAAATGTTTATTTTCTCGTTTTTCCTTCCTCACCTTCTGCTCATGGACGATTTTAATGAGGAAACGGCAAAAAGGAGAGCGCGGAGGTAAAAATGGAAATTTATTTAGACAATCCTACCGTGTACTCTAATCTCTCTCTCTCTTTCTGTTTCTCTCTATCTGTCTGTTTGTCTGTCTCTCTCTCTCCCTTTCATTATATTTCCTTATAACGCCAGAAGTAAAGAATTTAAAAGAAAAAGAAAAATAAAGAGAGAAAAAAAGGACAAAAAGGAAGAAAACCATCTTTTTTGAAATTAAGAAAAAAGAACTAATAGGATAAAGTGTAAAAGAATCATTGACATTAGTGGTTACGAAACGACTATAATATGACTTTAAATGGGTAACGAAACGACAATATTATCCCCCTCCTCTTCTCTCAACCAGCAACCTTTTATAGATCGTTACCCATGAATACAGGAGTTTACTGGTATTATACTTGTTTAACTAGATTTCGATAGTAAATCAAGTAACGTCGTTTGGGGAAAAGAGAGGATTTCATTATATATCCTTTTTCAAAAAGATATCACTATATCTATTATTTTCTCTTGGGATATAATCGAAGGAAAATCGATAGAAGTTGATCAGTGATTACCGATTAATATCACGAAGAAAAATAATATTGAAAACTTTTCTAGAATAAAACGTGTACGTATATACATACATACGTATATATGTACACATATATAATAGGTAATTACATAGATAATAAATTTAGGATCGTTTTTACGAGTAAAACATAAAAGTGGCCTAAAACTCATCGTAAAACTACGAAACGAATGAAATCGCAATTGCTTAATGAATTTGCGGTTGCTCGCGAAGTGAATTGGGGTCGGCGCCATCTAACTGCCATGGCATTAGCTCGTTACTCCGACGAGGAGCCACATTGAAAATGTATGTATGTGTGTCTACCTATATGTTTGGGTGTTTGTGCGTTTGTGTGAGCCCGAGAGAGACGGAGAGAGATTATTACACCGAATTCCCCCTAGAATTTGCATATATAACACGATGCAAAGCAGCAAATCGAAGTGAGTGTGGTTGATATAAGTGGCTACCTTTGAGTAGTTCAAACCTTTGTTGGATTATTACATTAATCCATTTATTGATCCATTTACTTTCGCTTACCTAAATTTTCTTTCGTTCTAAACATCAAACAAACCATCTCACCGATCGAAATAGGTTTTGAAAATCAATTAAGTATCGTATATTTATTTTTTTTTTGTGAATAAAAAACAGAAAATGAAGAGAGAGATGGTTAAAATCTCTCTTGGATTTTTCTCTTGTAAAGAAAACGAACGGAGAAACTCGAGAATGTGCGTAAAATGGCGGAGGATGGATGGAAAGAGAGAGAGAGAGAAAAACAACGAAAAAGAAAGATAGAGAGAGATTCCTTCAGTGGTACGGTTGATTTGCAAATTAACCGGAGCACGGATTTCAAGAGGATGAGAAAAATCAACTGATTTATTCGATTCGCCAGCATTTTATTTGGCCCCTTGCCAATTTATAGCGTGTCCGTAATAATACCGAGCTTGGGAAATCGTGCTCGGCCATTCGGTACACGTAATTCCTATACGAAAATTCTCCGCACCGACAGCGGTGATAAAGTTTCATCGTTCCTGGATAAAATGTCAACTGAGAGAGAAAGTGTTGCACTCGGACGAACAACTTTTATTATTCCTATGTTAACTTGCGTTTGCGTATAAGCTCTCTTTCTCTCTCTGTTTAGTTTCTTTCTTTTTAGTTTCTTTCTTTTCTAGTTACATTTAATTAATGATATTCTGCAAATTAATATTTTTTTTTGTATTATATATATATATATATGAATTCAGATTGAATTAGTAATAATTAACGATTAATAATGAACAATGAAAATAATTAATGTCCGATAATGTGTATATGTATACAATAATAATTTAACATATTATTTTTTATATTATTTACTAATTTATTAATTAATATAATATAATATGTTATAAATATTATACTTATTACGCTATAAATTATAAGAATTAAAAAAAAAGTTGAGCAAATTCATATCATGATTGATTCATATTATGTCACCATATTATGATTGAAAATACACACACACACACACACACACACACACACACACACACATATATATATAAATTTTTTTAATTAATCTTATTCAATATATTCAAATAGATAATAATTATTGGAGAATATATAGGTATATATCTCCTCTTTTCTCTATGTATGTGTTTATATATTTAGATAAACAGGTTCACTATAATTTAAATGATGGACTCGTTCATTAGAAGAGTAGAAAATAAAACGTATTAACCAGTTCGATCGGCCCGCTAATTACCGATAGTGATTACGTCGGTGTTATTAATTATATCAAGTACAATATACGTTTAGTGCATAATAAATGGCTTGTTACGCTTGCACGCCTATCGAACGTGTACCGGTGCTTTCTATTTAAATTAATCAAATTCGCCTAGATTTCCTATTGCAAGAACGTATGCATTTATCCAAATTCACGATTTAACTCTCGTAAACCCCTACCACCGAACCCTCCTCCCTCATCGTCGATATCTTTTAATTAATAAATATAAAAAAATCATGCTTTCATTCCTCGAACGAAAATATTGAATTTGAAATTACATTTCCTGAGAAAAAAGAATATCTCATTCCAATTGGATCAAGGGAATAAAAAGAAAAAAAGAAGAGAGACAAAAAAGATATTCTTTCTCTCTATTCCTAAAAATCTTATATATATATATATATATATATTTTTTTTTTTGTATATAATTGGTATAGAAAAGATCGACATGATGCTTTCGGTGCAGTTTTATGATATAGAGAAGAGAAAATAAATAAATAAATAAAAATAAAAAAATTAATTCGACAAAGAGAAAAGCATGAGTAAATGGTAGACAGATAGAAATATAGTAGACATAAAGAGAGAGAGAGAGAGAGAGAGAGAGAGAGAGAGAGACAGATAGAGAGAAATAAGAAAAAGATAGGAGTAAAAAGCTGAGAGGACGGTGTACGTTGGTCGTAGTACGGTGCACGGATAGAAATGGGAAACCAATTAGCATTTAGACGGGTTTGCGCAAAAGAGAATGAAAATGTTGGAGGAATGAGGAAAGGTACTATCGGCCACTCTCTCTTCTCTCTTTTCTCTCTCTCTCTCTCTTCTCTCTCTTTTCTTTTTCATTCTCTTTGCGTTGCGTTAAAATAGATCGCCGAGGATCGTCGAGAAACTAGAAAGAGAGAAAAAAGAAAAAAAGGAGAGAGAGAGAGAGAGAGAGAGAGAGAGAAATATCAAAGAAGAGAAACGCTAGGATATTCGTTTGTTCTTCGATGAAAGTGCTAATTTAGCAACGCAAGGCCTCCGATCGCAAACAAAATCGATTCTCTCGCTTCGTCTCGATTATAAAAAAAGGAAAAGAAAGAGAAGAAATAAGAGAAATAAAAAAAAAAGAAAATGAAATAGAAAGAAAAGAAAAGAAAAGGAAAGGAAAAGATTCATTCTCTTCTGTTGGAGGTACATATATACTTCGAATTTCACGATAATACCGAATGAAACTCGCGGAACAATAAATTTCACTACGAAGTAATTTCTGTTGAGTCGATAAAGGAAGAACCATCTAGGGAATCCACGTTATGCCCTGGCATACTACAATAGGAATGTATCTACTGCTTCAGTTTAAGGTACAAAAGGTACAGGTTGAAGGTACACATAGAAAATGTTTTCGTATTATATAACTATTTTGATTTATGTTTATGGATTAAGATGTATTATGTACATATTCGTAATTGGTTTCCTATTATTTTCAGTATGTTACATAAGAAAACACATATATGTGTATATATATATATATGTGTAAGGTAATGGTATTGAATATGAAACATGTGCCTTGTATGAGATCCCATAGTATTTCCATAAGACTGCAATACCACAGCAACGTTCACAACTATTAAGATAAACGAGAATGTTCAGACTCCGCATGAGATCGTCGTTTACGAGATAATTTCGATTTTAAAACGCCATTAAATTTGCTCTTTTTTCGATACGAGTTTTTATAATAATTAACTTAGTCAGCAAAGAAGCGTTTTATGAAATGAAAGATAATTTATTCGATAGATTATTTTTGTTAACCTCGGGTCTCTTATTATTATCTTACTACTATCCATGTTAACGTTAAATGTGTGAAAGAATTAATGTATTATCTTATGATTAATTCAACTTCTTTTTTCACGTTTAGAACGTTTCCGATGTGAGATATTTATAAAGTGCAGAATTAAATTCGTTCGAATAAATATTTTCGAAACTTCCGTTTCGACGAAAAACGTTTGTCTTGTTCGCTGTGTCCATTTCAAGTATCATAATGCTTAACAATAGATTCAATTACATTAAGTGTAATAAATATTGGTTGTTATTACCCATGTTACTTAAACTTATGTAATATGATTAATAATCTTAAAATGCCAAAGAAATGAGCGATATTTTAATTTTATATGGTAATTTGAACTTTCGATTTTAATTTTAAATAGTTTTCCATACTGGAAGCAATTTCTTCTTCTTTTAATCATTAATTTTACAAAGTAACACTGTGTATATATGAAATTAATATTTTTTTTAAGAACTTTCCTTTCTGATTACTCTTTTTTCTTACCTTTTTGTTAATATAAAAATATCGTATAATCGATCTTAAGAATAAATAATCGAGGATAAAAACTCATCGATCAATAACAAAGATAAACTTTATCAGAAAATAATTCATCGTAAAAACGTTAATGTTAAACGATTAATAATAAAAACGATTAATAAATATTTAGAAGTAAACGTTTGAAAATAATGTTTTTATCGTCAATTTATGTATCAATATATAGATACTTAAAATCGTTGAATTTCCACTCGTTAATTTAAGTTGAAACGTGAATTCTCGAGAATTCAATATTACGAGAATGTTCACGTGAAAATCGTCGAGAAATTACATGGATTTGTAATTAAATTATTACTTTCACCTCCAAACGTTATTCGAAATATCGATGGTTCTCCGATGAAATTGCATTTATTTTAATAACGTTAAGTTCGGTATAAAAAAAAAAAGAAGAAAAGAAAAGAATATATATATATATATATATATATATATATATATATTTACGCGCATCATGAACGTAATATATATTTCAGAGTTAGCAAGAAGCTCGATATATCGTTATAGAGACGTAATTTTCTCGAAGGACGATTATCGTAGAAAATATAATTCAATCGATAGAGAGAGAGAGAGAGAGAGAGAGAGAGAGAGAGAGAGAGAGAGAGAGAGAGACCGAAGAGTATGGGGGTGGATGGTGAAGAAAAGGTGGGAGGATAAACGAAAGAAACAGAAAAACTTAAAAACATTTTTGCTCGCCTGTGAGAGAGATAGAGAGAGAAATACTGAGAAATAGATAGATAAATAGAGATAGACAGATAGATAGGATAGATAGAGAGAGAGAGAGAGAGAGAGAGAGAGAGAGAGATCTCTTGCAAAGTAAAATAAACTTTGTAGGAGTAATTAGCAGCAGAAGAGATACGAGAGAAAACTCGTTTAATCTTTTTTCGAGCGTTTACGTTTTCTCACATTTCTCGAAATACTTCTTTTTTTGTTTTATTTTTCAAGTCCAAACCAACCTTTTATCCCTAACCACCTTCCACCCTCTACCACCTCTTCTCTTATCCAGAGTGCGTAATTAAAAAGCATGGAACACAAACGCTTGGACGCGACACTATGTATCTTTCTCTTTCTAGCTATATATATATATATATATATATATATATATATATATATATGTAATTAATTATAACTTTACCTAGAGATTCTATCGCACCCAACCATCTTTCCATCAACCGATCTCTTCTTTTTTCGCTATTATATTTTCTATTTTGTCTTTTTCTTATTTCCCTTTCTTCCTCTCTCTCTCTCTCTCTCTCTCTCTCTCTCTCTCTCTCTCTCTCTCTCATTATTTTTTTTTCTTCTTTCTTGTTATTATTAACGAAGTTCTCGCGGGAACGAAAATTAAATGGAAATAAGATAGGAAGTCTTAGAAAACGAAGAAAAGAGAGAAGCTGGCAGGAATGGAGAGGAGAATAGTGGTAAGGGGAAAGGAGAGGAGAAGAGAGAAGAATAGAAGGGAGAGACGAGAAGTTTAAAAAGTACTCTCCATCGATTTGCTACTTTTACGAATTACGTCTTGATACAATTGGAAATTTGTTTCGATTAGGGTAATGCTTATAAGCGTAACATTCGATTCGAGCATATAACCGCCTTAGGCGACATAAGCTTGCCATCAAACCTGTACCACGAAAGAGCCTGTTTGATTGTTTGCACGTTCTATATCCGATTATAGAAGCAAACACAATGGGACCATACTAGAACTAGAACAACAGCTCGATGAAACTTGAAACAATTTCAACGCTCAGTTTACCAGAAAATGTTGCTTTCTTATTATTAATATTTCAGTTTTTGTAAACCCTTGAGTAAACTTCTATCGACATCTATTATTTCAAATATCCCTTTTTCCTATTCGTTATATTCCTTTTTAATTCTTTTTTATTTTTTTATTTTTTCGCACAAATTCAAACGTTATTCCGTAAAGAGCGTTCTCACGTAAAGGATTATGCGGTCGGCCAACTTTATGACTAAAGACTAAACGATATAAGTAAGTACATATACTACAGTTGAAAGAGAAAGAGAATGAAGAAGAAGGATAGATTAAAAAAAGAGAATGATATAAAGAAAGATAGAGATAGAGATAGAGATAGAGATGGAGATATAACATATGTTTAAAAAAGGAAAGAAAGATATATATATGTGTGTGTGTATGTAGATACATACGTAGATAAATACGTACGTTCGTATGTACATACAATACATGCACGTTCGTATCAGTACGCTTGAGAATTTACAGAAATACATTCATAGGACACTGGTACCTACGACATAGCGTAGGACGGGTCATAATTATGGCCTTAATTAAAAGAGTAGTAATTAAAAGCGCGCGTCGCTTGGTCTACGCAATTAATAACGGTCCAATTTGTTCTTTCGTTATTTTTCTTTCTTTCTCTATTTTTTATTTTTCCTTTTTAACAATTTTTTTCATTTTTTTTTCTTTTTTTTTCCATCGTTACGGCGATGGCACGGTTCAACGACACCTCTCCTAGGTCACGACCCTATCCCCGAATGTGTACAAATACGATTATATATGGGACGAAAAGAGTACGAACGAACGACAGATAGAAAGACGGAAAGAGAGAGAATGAGTGAAAGAGAGAAAAAATATGTACTTATACCTTCTCTGTCCGAAGCTTCCCCCACCCTCTTCAATTCACAAGTTCCATACTATTCTATCAATTTTTCTCTATTGTTTGTTTTTGATGAATAGTCTAACGACTGACTACCTATGATTACATTCACCTGCTTTCGAATATGGATAAGACTTACATACATAGCTATATTTGTTCGTCATTGTAGATGTAAGAACGTGACATGGATTGAATGTTTCATGCATACTTATAACTCTACAAGTGTTTGGTTATTATTCGATGTATATAAGCTTAACTCAATATAACTCATTTGATATTCGAAGAGGATTAAACGAAAGATTATACTAAGTTGAAAGTTATCGTATAACTTATATATCATTATAATCATATTATAGTATAGTTCGTAGGGAGATACAATCATTTGTCTAAGACATTAGACTTCGTATGTCTCTTAGAATTTATATGTATAATAATTAGAATTTAAATGTATTATAATTAGAATTTTGTATGTATAAATATATCGTGTATAATATATTGAGTATAGCTGTATATCATATTTATATTAAATATTGTTAATATAATTATCTTTATACATATTATTACATATATAATTGTTTATATAACATATTATAATATATTATAAACGTAAAGATACAAGTTATATTAACAATAAGAATAATTTATAACTATATTATTAATATTACTATTATTATTGTTATTATTATTACTATTGTTATAACAAATATATAACTTATTACTTACAGAATATGAAGTATTTAAAACTAATTATTTAATTTCACGATTAATTTCTTCAGAGAAAGATTAAAAACGTACGTACGTAGTAGGGATGGCCTCCGAAATGGTATAACGTCATTGAAGCTCAATGTCACTCATCGAAATGTAAACCTTCCTACTTTTAATACGCTGTGATATTCGAAAACAAAACAAATGTATTATTAACGCGACAAAGACGCGGAGAGTCGAGACGTATTTTCCATTTTAGTTCTCGTCTGACCGTCGAGCAAGTAAGCCATTGCTGTGCAGCTTAAAGGTAATAACGCAATTATATAATTTAGTTTTATATTCTCGTTCAACATATTTAGTTAATTTATTAAGTAAGCATTTTTTAGATATCATATAATAAATACAGTACTTTGTTATATAAACACATATATTGTACTGTTCTTTATTATTACTTAATGAAAATAGCGATTATATAACTTATAGCTTATATCTATATTTTAATATTATTATTACTATTATTAATATTATAATTATAGTTATAATAAATAAATATCCGAATACATACAGAACGTTAAATATTCATATCGTAATTTAACAATGGATTTCTTCGGAAAAAGATTAGAAACGTATATATGTAGCAAGGACGACCTTCGAAATAGTATGACATCATCAAAGGTTAATATCGCTCATCGAAATATAAATCTTTCTGCTTTTAATAAGCCGTAATATTCCAAAACAAAACAAATGTATCATCAAAGCGACAAGGACGCGAAGAGTCGACACGTATTTTCCGTTTTAGTTCTTGTGTGACCGTCGAGTAGATAAGCCATTGCTGAGCCAGCTTAAAGGTAATAACGCAATTATATAATTTAGTTTTATATTCTCGTTCAACATTTTTAATTAAATTGTTAAGTAAGCATTTTTTAGATATCATATAATAAATACAGTACTTTGTTATATATACATATATATATATATATATATATATATATATATATATACACATATTGTACTGTTCTTTATTATTACTTAGTGAAGATGGCGATTATATAACTTATAACATATCTATATTTTGATATTATTATTACTATTATTATTATTATTATTATTATTATTATAACTATTGTTATAATAAATATATAACCGATTACATACAGAATATTAAATATTTAAATCGTAATTTAACAATTGATTTCTTCGAAAAAAGATTAGCAACGTATATATACAATAAGGACGACCTTCGAAATGGTATGACATCATCAAAGATTAATATTACTCATCGAAATGTAAACCTTCCTGCTTTTAAGACGCCGTAATATTCGAAAACAAAACGAATGTAATATTAACGCAACAAAGCCACAAGGACTCGAGATGTATTCTCTGTTTTTATTTTTATGTGATCGTCAAGCAAGTAAGCAAGCCATTGTTGTGGAAGTTTAGACGTAATAACGCAATTATATAATCTAGTTTTATTCAACGCTTTTAATTAATTTATGAAGTAGCTTTTTAATATTATATAAATGCTATACTTTGTTATATATATATATACATATATTATTCTTTATTATTATTTAATTAAAATGGCGATTAGATAACATTAGTAACATAAACTAAAGAACAACGATATGGTAATTCATAATTTCGACAACGTTAGTTTTAACAAGGATTTCAATTTTAACAAGGATTCTATTTGCCTCTTCTATTTTTTTTAATCAATCGAATTGATATTAGACAATGATCGCAATAATTTCGTTACTAATACGTACTTATAAATATATCTGTTTCGATAGAATTAATTTTATATGCATTCGAAAAGAAATATAGCGAAATATTATAGAATGATAAATTTATTTATACTATTTATTTGAGTTCGCAGGAATTATATTCGTTTCTTTTCCTTTTTTTTTTTTTTATTTATTCCACGACGATGCTTCAATTTATTTTATTAGCATTGGGTAACGATCGACATTTTTATTACCGAGATCTATATATTTTCGTTATAATTTATTTTATTAGTATTAAAGAAGGATGTATGTTAAACAGCGAAAGATTCGAATAATATATTATATTTGACTTAGTAGAGAGATTATATTTGGATTAATACGTCGTTTATTATTGATAATCTTAACATTATTAAATATATTTAGCTTGAACATCAAGAACTCTTCGTATCGATTATATCAATATTATATATATATATATATATATATATATATATATATATATATATATATATATAAGAAACTCGTGATGTTATCATTAAAGTACTGATTTTATTCTTGTGACTATTAATATTTCATTAGGAATCGTTTCTTATTGAAATAAAATTTGAAATAACTATGTTTTAATAATTCGATGTTCGATTAAACGAAATAATTATTACAAAACTTTATACTTTCATAACAAATTCAATTTTAACGAGTAATCGATTTGTTACGATATATATGAAACTACGAAACGAAACGAAACGAAACGAAACGAAACGAGTTAGAAATAACGAGTAAAAAAATTAAATTGTTGAAAATACAAATTTCAAGGGAGATATTCGAAATTGATAGAAAATGAAAAATTTTATGAGAAAATTTTTATTGAAGAAATAAAATAATGAAAAAGTTTATACTATTCATTTTTTTTTTAACAAATTCGTTAAAATATTATTCGATAACACAGATAATTCATAGATAATTTTCATACCTTACGAAATTTATAACCACGAAAAATTCAGTTTTCGACAAATTAAAAACTCATTCGTATGCCCGTAATGTTATTTCTTTCACCGTATCGTAGATTTGATTTAAGAGAAGGAATCTAATTTTTTAACATTTTCGTCGCGTTAATTTCATTTCGAATTAAAAGCAATTAACCCAACAAAATATTTTTTTATTAATATATATACATTCACACACACACACACACACACATATATATATATACATATACATACATATATATATATATATATATATATATTTATCTAAATATATATCGAGTTAATTGGCTAGCTCGTGTTCCAAAAGCCCTTTGTCGTCTGACGTCTTATTAAATTATCAGATTCGAAGTATATATTACAAGGGACGTGTAATATAAAGGGAATGACGTTCGATGACTCGACGATTCCTTTCAAACATCAACGACTTTGGAAACATAGAAGTAGACTAGTGAGGTTGACGCTCGTCATGAACATGTTTTGTGTCGTACTACTACATACCTGTACCAACGACGACTATTGTATACCGTACGTAAAACAACTCTATCTCTCTCTCTCTCTCTCTCTCTCTCTCTCTCTCTCTCTTTTTCTCTCTCTCTTTCTGTCTTTCTTCTCTTGGCATGCACTAGTTACTTTATCCGATGTTTAATTAGCGCAAGCTATTGCGAACGCGGAAAGTCGATATGGAAAGGGAGTAACGCTAACGAATCAGAACGTCGTTAGTTAATGTACGTCGCTTTCGAAAATAATTGTCGATCTTCGTCCGGATTCATATTTTCATCAGGAGATTCTTTAGAAAAACAAAACAAAAAGAAGAAGAAGACGAAGAAGAAAAAAAGAGAAACGAAATAAAAGAAAAAAAGATATTTAACGAGACGTAGGCGACGTGGGATAACTTCTTTAACTTTCTTTTCACTTTTTCTTCTTTTCTTTTTTTTAACTCGAAGAAAGATAAATCGCGAGGGACGAAAAAAGAAAAGAAAAAAGCGATACGCAGTGATTCTCCTTTCTCTTTCTCTTCCTCTTACTCTTCTCGTTCTCAGAAAATTCTAAGGAGATGGATTTTTGGAAAGAGAATAAAAAATAATAATAAAAAAAAATACACACACATATATATATATATATATATATCTTTGTGTGTATTCATTTAAGATCACGAAATACGTACATAGGTATTTGCCGTTAAGAAAGCGTTCATTATTAAGGCACAGGTATCTCACGTTCATAGTTTGCTAAAGGAACGAACTCCGGACTAAAGAACGACTCCAATGGGAGCAGAGAGATAAAGAAATAGAAAGAGAAAGAGAAAGAGAGAAAGAGATGTCGAGTACGAGAAGAATGAAGCGCGACGAGAAAGTCCATTCCCGCGTTTGCCATCAAAGAAGAGACGAATGAAAAATACCGCGGAGTCCACGTAAATGGATTGTTTTTAATAACTTTGAAAGCTGCCTTAGGGCCGTATTTCCTGTAAGGTTTTCTTTTTTAAGAGCTTGCGAGTCGAGTCGAGCCGATACTACTGCTTTACGACAAACGGAAGGAAAATGAATGTGTACGCCAACAGCAGAACACGAGACTTCTCTATATCTATCTATCTATCTTTCTCTCTCTCTCTCTCTGTCTCTCTTTCTCTTTTTCTATCTTTCTCTCTTTTCGTTTGTTTCTTATTATCTTTCTTTTTTTCTCTGTTTTCTTACTTTTTCTTAATTCATCATCACAGGGAAAAGTAAAAGAAAAATGTTGGTGTTAATGTCACGCTGCATTCTTGTCAGAACTGAAAGAATTTCTTCAAATTATTTCCTCTCGTTATCGAAGAAACATTTTCTTACTAACGAACACCTTTTTAACTTTTTTTTTGGAATATACATCTTGGTCGAAGAATTAGATATTAAATGTTTATATATATATATTTATATATTTATTATATATATAAATGTTTATAATATATATATATATATAAAGATTGTATATATACATGTATATATTTTATATGTATGTATATTTGGGGTGTTAAAAGAATGAAGTAAAATTGATGATTGAAAATATGGATTTATTGTAAAGTATGTCAGGCGTTCGTGAAAATAATTTTTATTCTTTTCAAAAGAAGAAAGATATATAAAGATATATGTATATATAATAAATATGTGTATAGTAATTTAGTTATTTTTTTAGTAAAATAGAAGGTATTATGATAAAGTAATTCTTTTATTATTTCTATTTCTTTTGTCTTTAATATTTATTATATAAATATTAATGTTTTTAAAGTGTCTGTGAAGAAATAGTAAAGAAAATAAAAAATAATTTATAACTACAGTAATTTAATTTAATATATATATATATATATATATATATATATATATATATATACACATAGACAAAAATTTAGGTTTTAATTAATATAATACAACAAATTATGATAATGTAATTTTTCTATTATTTTCACTTTTTAATATTTATTCTATATCTTTTATAGAATTTCTTTTTATTATTTACCTTCTTCTTTACGAAAGAGTTTACGAAACAATAAAAAGTACTTCCTTCAATGTTTTATTCTATAACACAATTTTTTCTCAATGTCCAAGAAAATATATATACATACGATATAGAACTTATAATGTATATAACTTACTACAAATACAATTTAATCCTTATTATTAATTTGGTGTCAACGAAATGAAATAAAATTATAATAAAACGATACAGAATATAGACATATTATAAAGAACGTCAGATATTCGCGAACAAAAATTTTTATTCTTTTCAAAAAAAAAAAGAAAGAACGAAAAGGAAAAAGATCAAATGATCCTCTTCCAATGAAGACTATTGTAAAAGGAGAAAGAGAGAAAGAGAGAGAGAGAGAGAGAGAGAAAGTGCTGCCAAAGCGATGGCCATTTTGTGATATCGCGTGTTCAACTACAATAACTAAGTGTTACGGTTCTTGGTTCGTTATCCACTTAGTTGGCGTAATTACACGCTGGATTAAGCTTGCACATTCGGTAAATAAACTGGCAGTTTATTCGAAAGTACCAGCAATTTCAACGAGTCCGTGACATCGAACGAGTGTTATCCGATCGTCAGCCATTATCGTTTGGGTTTTGCTACTTTTCGTATCGTGGTGCTAATCACGCTCGAATATCGGCTCATGCATTTATCAGATTTTGACTTTAGAATGGCATAAATAAGAAGGAGAATCAACAAAGAGGATTTGATATTTATTTTCTGGAAATTTTAATTTTTGTTCTTTCTTTTTTTCATACGTTCGCATGATTTTTAAAAATCGATTATTTAATAATATCAATTAGAAGGGATGGAAAATAAAGGGATCGTGGATAGTTAAAATAACGTCACTTACGTTATCTACAGAAGAATATTTTCTATTTTAATGTATCCAGACCGAAGATATAAAATGTTTGATAGACAATAAACAGCATTAACGATTAATGTATAATATTCAAAGATATAGATATTAGCCCACCTTTTTTTTTCTTTTTCTTTTATTTGTTTTGCCGTCTTTTGCTTTGTTATTTATTTATTTTTCGTTTCGTCAGAACAAGAAAGATCATAGGTTTTATATTTTTCATTTGTTAATAATATTGTTGCAGTATTTTCGTAAATTTTTTTTTCGTCTCTTTTACATATATCTCGTAGTATTATTTTTTGTTTTTTATTTTTCAATTCAATTCAATTTAAATTTAAATTTAAATTTAATATAATTCAGTGCAGATTAAATTAGTACGATTTTGTTTGTTTATTTCTTATTTGTTGTTATTATTGTTTTACTGTTAGTTAGCTTATAAATATATGTAACATTAAAATCTCGATTGAATCATAGATAACATTTAGAACAACAGCTAAACCTCGATTGCTTCGGCCATTCGTCTCGTGTAACTATCGTTCGTCTTTCGAAGATTATACACTCTTACCGAGTTGTACATTTATTTCTTTTTTTTTTTTTTTAACTTTTTTATTCCTTTTTTTTTGATTCTCTGTTTTAACGAGGTTATCGGTATAATACGATTAGGTTAATAATATCACTTACACAGTATGTCGAGAAGGAATATCGAGAGAGGAAAATGTCGAAAAACGTCGATATAATATAACGTATTACGAAGAAACGATTTGTCGATAATATAAGCATATATGTAAAATTGAATCATATATATATATAATTTCAATTTTATTTTCAAATTATAATCTAAAATACGTCTACTCTTATAATAAAAAGTAACTTAAATCGATTGGCTCGGACAATAGAAGTGCAAAGTTTTCGTACTTCGTAGTTTATTCGAATGAAAAATCGAAAGTTAGGAGCTTCTTTTATAATTCTAGGATAAAGTGAAAAGTACGTTTGAAAAATTAATTGGCTCTCGTTAATGGCGAATCGTTTCTTCGAACTGAAAAAATATATATATAAAAAGGAATAAAAAAGAAAAGAAAAGAAAAGAAAAGAAAAGAAACAAAGAAAACGAAAAAAAAATTAAACCCTTATTATTCGCTATCGCTTTTATTCGTTCTCTATTCCCTGTGTAAGCGGTTTGATATATTTAATTAACATTTACTCACAACCAGCTGATGATTTGTGATCGATTAATAATCCCGCTTAGTTTTAACTAGAATATCTCGAAAAGGAACGTCGATAAAGTATGTAACTCAGGCTTAATGCCTTTTTTTGTGATTTTCTCGTTTTGCAGTCTCATTTACATATGCGAGATAAACACGAAACACACGTTTCGTAATTTTATTAACGCGTTTCGTCATATTATCTTATCTTTTCCCTTATCTTTCACGTATGTATATATATATATATCTTTTTTTGTTTTCCTTAAATTTTTTTTCTTTTTCTTTTAATTTTTCCTTATTATAAATCATAGAGTGCCTCAACTAATAATACATATATATATATATTTTTTTTTTCAAGAGATTATATATGTATAATGTAAAGATATCGAAATAGATTTCGCATTTTCGAGGACTTTTTATTTATTTTTTAATAGTTCACACACAAATCTGATTTATATTCGTGACACGACGAAAGCAAAATTTGGAAAAACTTTGAAGATATTCGATAGGATTAACGCTACATCGATAATGTAGCGTATGGATCGCTAAAAGATCGAAAGCTTAGGAAACGTGCGTGTCCTTTTTTTTAAATTTCATTATAATTTTTTTTTTTATACGCTTTTTTCTTCTTTTTCTTTTTTTTTCCTTTTTGCTTAAACGCACCCTTATATTATAATATCTCGAAGGTAAGAAGACAGTCAGGAATATCTGAGTGTAATCACGTCTCTAGTAGATACCGATAAGTCGTAAGCAGATATTATTATATTTTTGAAATTTTTTAATTAGAATAATCTTTTGAATTTTATTGTATAATTAAGCCGCTCACACGTGATATGTAAAGCAGATTAAATATTCCTTTCCCTGTCTCTTTTTTTTTTCTTTTCTTTTCTTTTTTTCTCTCTATTTTTTTCTCTTTTCTTTTTTTGTTTGTTTTTTTTTTTTTTTTTTTTTAGGAGAATCTTTTCAACTCGCGCTGAAGTTTTGCCCATCTGCATGTTTATCCGTAGCACAAATACTTTATTTTTCTATTGTTTCAGGCAAAACGATATTTTTTAATGAAATGAATAAATATATAAATAAGTAAATAGCGATTTAAATTTGAACACAGAAAGAGAGAAAAATAAAGATATCGTTTTGTACGATTTGAAATTACTACTATTTCTTATTTATTGTTTTCTTGATCGAATATGTCTATTCACAAAAATACATGAAAGTAAATCATTAAATAAACATATACATCCGTAAATATGTATATAAGATAAATATATATATTTATATATCATGATTATTAATACTCCGTTTGTGTTTTTCTCGTTTTCTCTTTATCTTTCTCTTTCTCTCATTCCCTACCTCTTTCTCTCTCTCTTTCTCTTTCTCTCTCTTTCTCTATCTTTCTCGAACAAGAGCATTCCAGTAAGTTTTGATTGCCTGCAGTAAAACTTTCCCATAGATATCTATAGAACTGGATAATATAATTCTCGCAAGTTGTCGATAATGAAACTGTTCGACGAGAGCTTTTCCTCTTGAGACGTGCTCGATACTTTTCTCGAAGTGCATCGAATAATATTTGTATATATACTTGTTTATACGTAACTTGCAGCTCGACCCATAAGCAGATACGATGTTATAAGAGAGACGTGTGAAATAGAGAGAGAGAGAGAGAGAGAGAGAGAGAGAGAAAGAGAGAGAAGAAAAGTCGATATATTTAAAACCGAGAAGACGAAAACGATGAAATTAACACAAATTATGATTTAAACTTCTCCATTATTTCTTGAATATATATATATATATATATATATATATATATATATATATATATTCTATATACATCTATATGTATGTATGTGTATGTGTGTAATTTTTTGTTTGATCGAAAGAAATAAACGAATCGAGGCACAGCCTCTTATTTCATTCCTTTTTCTCTTATTTCTTTTCCTCTTTTCCCTTTTTTATTTCCTTTTTCTTTTTTCTTTTTCTTTTCTAACGAACCTTTTATCG
>NC_066601.1:1307500-1327500 GCF_905475345.1 Vespula vulgaris | reverse complement strand
TTTTTTGTCTTTTTCTTTTTTTATATTTTTTTTCTTTAGAATAATAGCGTAAATACTACTCAATCCTTTGTTGCTTCTTTTAAATACATTTAGTAGAAAACGTTGGCTCGCATTAGATACACGCTTTTTTCTTTTTCTTCTTTTTTCTTTTTTGTCTTTTTTTTTCGTCTCCTTCAATAGAAAGATGCGTTAAATTGTTGGAGATACTCAAATTAATAATCGTATTAATTATTATGACGATAATAAGAATAATAATTATTATATCAAGAGTTTTAGACTCCGAAAGTAACGGACTGCTCGCTTGTAATCTTACGAGTAGTCACAGATGATCTTAGAATTAAATATATATATATATACATATACATATACATATATGTATATGTATATAAAATTTCTTTTACGTATCGATAGAAACGTTCAATAATTTCTTTTGCATATCCTCTTCAGATCGGCCTTTTCACTTCATTGAAGCATGACTTACGGATGGCGGCAAATTGATCAAGGTCGTACTACTTAGTCTTGATGTACGAGGCTCGATTTCCAAGGACATACGATATAGATCCTTTTCGTTTAATAACAGCGATGTATCCAATAAATAATTCGTAACCTTTGTTATCAGCTCGATCTTATATGGTGTTTGTTGAAAATGTCTGATCTCACGGATCACGTGAGCTATCTAAAATATAATTTAAAAGAAAATGAAAAAATCTTTGCACTTTGATTTTTAACTTATCTCTAATTTTTAAATAAAAACTTATTGTCTTATCAAGCTCGACGTTATATATTTATTCACTTACCATTCGCATTTTGGAAAAGTTTAATAAACCTTCCTCAGTGAAATTCGGTGTACCTTCCTCGATGAAGGAAAGATCGGTAAGATATAGTCCTAGATATGGGATACAAGGTGGATCGCATCGGTGTAAAGCGTCCCTCAAATTTCTAAATCGTCCGTCGGAGGAAACGATATTTTGAAGTTTTTCTATCGTTTGTTTAGTCTACAAACAATTAAATAAAATAATTTAAACGAACGAATTACAAAATTACATTATTATTTATTATATTTATTATTATTATATTATATAATATTTTTAAGTTATTTAAATTTATAAAAGCTTAATATCAATAACTTTGATCATTTTGAATATTCTCGTTATTTTTTTTTTTTTTTGAAGAAATAGAGAAACAAATTTTTAAATGGAATTATATATTTTTGATCGTCCATCAAATAATTACTTGTTTATGAGATATTTTAATTTAAATATTGTTTAGAAATCATGTTGATGCGACTAAAAATGTAGTAAAACCAGTAATAAATAAATAAATAAATAAATAAATAATAATAATAATATATACATTATATAATAAATTAAATTATAAAAATGAAATTAATCGTCTTACCGTTTTCGAAACCTTCTCCCAGGTTTTTTTCAGCCTATAAACACTGGTATTGGTAAATGCAGCACAAATCTGTAATACTCCGTTATAATTGTGTAATACTCTGCTGATATCTGCAACTGCTGCCCACTTTTCGATCGCTGCTACTCTACCCGACATATTTGTTCGACGAATGATCTCTGAAACCACTAATTGTGAGACTTCATTGAATCTTTTCGTCATTAATAGAATATGCGGTGCACGTGTTGCTTTGTCCGTCTTCATCCAGGCTTGCCCAAGAAATTCTCTGTATATAACGAATATATATTGTTATTAAATTCTTTTTGTTTTCTTTCTTTGTTTCTTTTTAATTTCTATTGGTTTCATCGTTCTACATTATAAAAACTCGTAGTATTTTTTTTTCTACTTACTCGCTAGCGATCGATACGAATATCTGATGATCCAGATACGTCATTTGCTCGGCGATTTCCAAAGCTGATAAAGTCTCGATACTTTCCTTACTTGCCACCTACGATCGATAAAAAAAAGAATTTTTCTTTCCACTTACAATTATACATTCAACTGTAATAATTTGTTCAATCGATTACGTTAACTTTCGAGTTTTGATGAATCTAATTGATCAAATTGAAATTTATTTGATGTACATAAAATTCATTTCGCCAAAGAAAATTTGTTTTCATTCGATCGTACGACAAATATCGATATTTGATAACTGATCAATGATCGATATTTGATAATTAATCAAATTAATATTTATTTCATATATCCTTCTGCTTACAAATAATTTCTAATGAATAAATTTTCTTCCATTATTTATAATTCACAAATAATAAGAAAAACTTTCCGACAAATAAAAGGAAAAACTTGTTCGATCTCTAATTACTCTATATCATCTGTTGTTGCAGTATAAAATAAATGATAAAGTTCACTGCGAATTAAATTTCATCGAGTCGAGATAGATCATCGAGTCGTTGATCATTTTCTTTTTTTTTTCTTTTTTTATAACATCATTGAAAGAAACAATTATTGAACGTCTAAAAAAAAAGACGTAATAAATATTACTCAAAACTTTATTATAATTTATAAATTAACTCTCACCGTGGGTGGAGTCAATAGTTTCTTGAGATCGACTTTGTTACTTTCGGGTTCCTCTTTGGTGATCAATCGTAGCAATTGACTAGCAGCTTTGTGTTCGGCCGGCAAAAGATTAGGACTATATATGATATCCTCGAGGAATTCGATGGTCAAGTTTTTCAATTTCTGATCCAATTCAAAATCTTGTGCGTGTTTCGAAACCCAATGTCGTAGAACGTTTAATACACGCATTGTCGCCGCCGTTGACATAACCGATTCCTTTCTTCTATTTTTATCGCGACACGAACCACTTCGATTGTTTCCATCGCTAACACTGCATCTACCAGGTGCTTTGTCAGGTGGATTACTCGAGGCTGAAGTTGCTATAGCGAAGGCAGCTGCTGCGGTTGATGTACTGCTCCTGAGGTATGACAAATTAATTGGTAGTTCGATATCGATTGGCTAATAACAAAGATCTAACGGAGAATCGTATCATCGATTCGCAAATTTATTTCATTTCTCTATCCGAGATAATTGTAAAATATATTTCGCGCTTTTTCTTTCTTTCGTTTCATTTCTTTTTCGTTTTCTACTTATTTATTTTTTTATTTATTTATTTCTTTTTCTTTTTTTTTCACTTTATTCTTCATCTTCTCTCTATTCGTCTCTGACATCGATTCGGATAATAGATTTTTTTCTTTCGTTTTCTCCTTCTAATCTTTATTACCGATAATCGCGCAAAATTTCGTCTAATCTACGTTCTAATGTGCAATCTAATCGACTAGCCCGGCAAACGTACAACGTGTAAACGTATAGCAGTGAGCATAGGCATATTCTATCGAGGTTCGGAACTATTTCTATTTCGTTTAATTCATCGAAATAATAAAAAGAAACAAATATATATGTGTATATATATATACATATATATATATATATATATATATATATACATATATATATTCATACATAAAAGAGAAGATAATTAATCAGAAAATATTCACGAGTAGTGAGATCAAAATCAAACGGGACCTATGCAAAGTATGTGTTTGTATGTCTATGTGTATGTGTTTATGTGTGTAAAATATTGTGATTTGACTAATGAAAGCACAGGCAAGCGATAGATAGATAGATAGATAGATAGATAGATATCGTTACGATAATATATTACGTTAAAAGCTGACAAAGTATATGCGTCATGCGTCATTTTTTGTAAATAATAAATAATAGCATCATTTACAAAAAGCACAGATGAACGCACTTACTTACCAAATAGGTTGGGGTCCGATGCTATGAATGACGCAAAACAACATATGAATTACAGTTTAATTAAAACGACGATTATACAAATAATAGAAATATATTCCCGGTGATACGGTGATAGCTTTAATTTTTCAAACGATTGATTAGGAAAACTTTATGTTGTACGTAAATAGAAATTTTTATATATATTTTCTATCGCCTCTTTAAAAATTTTTAATTACAATATATATATAAATAGATGTTATTATAGATGAGATAAAGATACATATATACATATGACTATATGTATATTGCGTATGCGATAAATACGTATAGTATAAGAAGATAGGTATGGAAGAAAAAAGAATCGTTACATGTACATAATTATTAAAAGATATGGATAGTAAATTAGAATGCTAATGATATGATAAAGCACCAATGCGTACAAAACGTGAAAAGTAATTTTTCTTTTCTTTCTTTCCTTTCTTTTTTTTTTCTTTTTGTTCCACATTTAATTGCTTCGCTTCCTTTTCTTTTCTTTTCCTTTTTTGTCCTTTCTTTCTTTTTTTTTCTTCTTTCTTTTTCTTCTTTCTTTTCTTTTCTTTTCTTTTTTTTTCTTTTTTTTTTTTCTTTTTCTTAATTCTCAACCGACCAACGAAATAGAGATAATTTTTACGCACGTTGTACACAAAGTTATTATTATTTCTACAGATATATTATACATTAATATAACACGTATCGATTCATAATCGAATATTGAAAGCCCTAACATTACAGACCTTCGTCTTATTTTGACAAAAAAAAAATAAATGCAGCGTAATAACAATTCTAAATTCGAATAACAATACAGACCGTTATACACATACATATATCTATATACGTACATACATGTATGCATTTAACATGTAAACATATATAAGTAGATATATCGATATATCGTATATGTATATTTAAAAGTCTACATGCGCACTGATTACGTACAAAAATCACACGTACGAATTATACGAAGCTCGAAACCAACCTTCGTTGACTTTGTCGAAAACTGGTCACTACCACACCGGCTTTACTGGATACCTGTTGATCATGTTGAAAGTTTCCTTGCGACGAACTTAACTCGGACTCTTGTATCGATCGTCTACTGGCCCAATAATTCTGTACGAATGGAAAAATAGTATGAATAAAACAATTATTTTCAAAGAATCACAAATACACGTGCAAGTGAATCTCAAAAATTGTTATAAACTCACCGTTTAATAATTTTAAAAGATCATTGAAACGTTTTAACAATCGTAACGAAGATGTTGTCAGTAATAAAAAAAGTTAATGTACGCATTTATTTATTTAACTTTCAAAAGAGAGAGAGAGAGAGAGAGAGAAAGAGAGATCTATTTTATTTCAAAATTAATACTTTACTAATAAACAAAAAAGGAAAGTAATAAAAAAAGAATAATAAATGCTAAATTATTAAGTTCATTTTTAATTCAGAAATTCGAACGAATCGCTCATTCATCATTCCTCTATTCTTAATTAAAATGTTTCTTATACTTTTTTTTTTCTAACTTTGATCAAACTAAATAATCGTGACGTTTAATATTCGATCAGTTTCGATTAGTTGAATAAATGCGTAATTATTTTTTTTATCCTTCATCAATATCATCTTCGTTACGATTCTATGAACACATATGTCATTTCTTTCTTTATCGTTAACGAAAATACTTTTTATTCTCTTTTCAAAAGTTGATCGATTAAAAAATAATGACGTGACGTTAATCGATTCTATTAATAGTCATAGAGTAAATCTATAAAAAATTTTTGTTTGCTTTTATCGATACAATCCTCTTTACGATTCTATAAAAACATAATAATAATGACTTTTTACGCGTTAAGAGAATACTTTTCTTTCGGTTGTAGATTAAAATTGTATAATGTAGGAATATTTGAGAATAATAAGGAATAATTTGTTCAAAAGACGACGATGTTTGCTCTATTTTCGTAAACATACTCCTGCTACGGTCGAAATCGAGCCACTTCTTATTCCAGTAACTGGTGCTGAAGCTACAGACGCTCTATGTTCCGTTTGATGATGTTGATGTTGATGCTGATGCTGATGTTGGTGTTGATGCTGATATTGATGTTGTTGTTGTTGTTGTTGTTGTTGTTGTTGTTGTTGTTGTTGTTGTTGTTGTTGTTGTTGGTGGTGGTGGTGTTGTTGTTGTTGGTGTTGATGTTGATACTGAGTTGGACTAGAGGTATGTTGAGTCTGACTAATCGACGAAGGTGCCTTTTCATTGTCAGTCCATTCTTTTCTTTCTTTCTCAACCTCGTGATCTTTTATTCGAGGTGTTGATGGTGTAGCAGGTGTTGTAGGTGTTTTTTCTGTGCTTTCCGAAGAATCCGTTGACTTATCCGACACCAGCGGTGGATCAGCATACGTAAATTGTACTTCTGTTTGGATTATTACATCGTTATACGAACTTTTTTTTCTTTACAAAAAGAAAAAGAAAACTTATGGTCCATTTCATGTCATTTTATTGTAATATTAATTATAATAAAACTAACGATCGACTGAAAATTAATTCGTTAGGAAAAAGATTTAATTTCAATTTGTTTTATTTATATATATGTGTATATATATATATATACATTGATTAAAATCGATTGATTTATAATATTACTGTTATGTATATATCAATACATAATAGAAATATATTCATCCAAAAATATATAATGTAAATTTCAAATATTTAGGAATAATCGCGATGAATATTCAACATATTTAACCGTAATAAAATTTAATTCGAAAATACATCAATACCTACGCGTTCGATAAATATCCGAGATACGTTAATACATTTCATAATAAACAATTTCAAATTTACTTCAAAACTTTATTTGCAGTATTAAATCGTCGCAAATTTCATATCAAACAGAAACGTTATCAAGGATTATTATGACCTAAAATTTATCTATCCACTCGTGAGGTTAATGACCTTAAAGGATGAATGTATTTATATAATTGATCGTTATAAATTAATTGATCTTTTAATTAAAATTTTTATTTAAAAAAGAAAATAAAGAAAAAACAGAAAAATACTCATTTAAATATTAAATATTTCAAATTAATGTTACGAACTTACCATCCTTTGAAGCTGTCCCTGTAGCTACAGGTGTATCAGTTTCCTCTGAAATACCTCTGGAAATCGTGCCTCCTTCTTGAGGACTAGGATCAGATCCAGATCCAGATCCCGTTGATCCAATCAGCGTAACCGAACTTAGATTGCTCGGAGACGAAGGTGCGCTTATCACGGTCGCATCTGTAATTAGATTGGAAGATTTAGAGAGAGAGAAAGAAAATAAATCTCTATTAATTTGTCATGATAAAAGAAAGATAAAAGTTGCTGGCACAAGCACAGCACATTTTTCATGGTTGGCGCTTGACACGTTATTTCATTTATTAATATTATTAATATTATTATTATTATTATTATTATTATTATTATTATTATTTTATTCTATTTCACTTTACTTCATTTTATTTTTTCTCTCTTAGAATTGTTATTTCTTTTTTGCGAGCTCTTTTTCACAAAGTCTTTTTCATTTTTTTTTCTCTTTCTCATTGGATCTGTATTAAATTCAGATCAATATAGAAGATCGTAGCTGTAAATTAGAAAAAGAAAGATGGATATATAATAAATAATGACGATCGAATGGAAATAATACTTTTAACGTTTCGAAAAAGGAAAAAGATATATATATATATATATACAAAAAAAATATATATCGATATATATATATATATATATATATATATATTATCGAATGAAAAATTCATTTATTATGATTCATTTGTTTTTATACCCGTAAGCGTTTCTGAACTCGATGATACGGCTATAACTTTTGGAATCGTGAGATGGCATCCATCACTTTCTGTATCATTGTCCACGCGGATGTTGATTTTTCGTAAGGTTGCCGGAGATTGAGAAGCCACGGACGGATTCGACGATTGCAATGTAGGACTACGTTTCATGATCGATGGAGCCTCCGTTATCAATCCTAGCTGTTGCTCCTCTTCCACTAAGCCAAGGAACAATGAATTCGTCGAAAAGCAACGAAACGCACTCACGCGTGTAATATTTAATAAAGAGTAAATTTCTTCTTTTTTTTTTTTTAATTTTATCTTTGTGGAAAAGAGAGAAAGAGAGAGATAGAGAGAGATAGAGAGAGATAGACAGAGATACAGATAAACAGGCAAAAAGACAGAGAGATAGACAGATAGATAAAATACTCACATTTTTTGTAACGCCAATGAGTCTTCGAATTTAACATGTGTGCTCCAGTATTAAACTCGTACATGTAATGTCCCTTAGCATCTCGGTCACTAATTTCTGATTCGTATCCTAATTAAAAGAGGTTATCATTTTTTTTACCCCCTGGCGTCCAATGACCTCTAACAGATATAATATGTTTTATCATACGGATAAACAGACAATATGATATCAAAGACGCCAAGGAGTTATGGTGTTAATAAGATATCCATTTGTGTCGTTTACAGATAAGAAAATATTTTCAATTTTTCATCTAATCAATTTTATTTCCTTTAGTTTTTCTCGACGAGTTAATTCGTGAACGGAATTAATCCGTTAAACGAGCAAATAAATAAGTGAAATTAAAATATATACATATTTAATCTATACTGATAATTAATTTAATTTATTATCGTTCAATAATTTTCTGGATTATGGAGAACGAATTTTTCAATTATTTTTCATAGATAGGTAATGCATATCCGTCTTCTTTTTTTACTTTTTATAAGAATACAAAGAAAATTCTGTTTATTAATGAGTTAAACATTATTTCTATGTGATAATTTTCTTTTTTCTTTTTTCTTTCATATTAATTTGAAAACAATGAAATTATTATTATACTTCATACCTGAAACAGAACTGGCACCGCTCGGTCTTCTAGGAGAAACGCTGCTTCGTCTTCGTTCCTCAGCATGAGTTTGACCCTCGCCCGTGTTACTCCCCAAAACGTCTAACGATCTAAAAAAATTCGTTCGATCTCTCAGTCACATTTTCTTTATCGATTTAACACTGGATTTATAGAGATTTATATTACATACACACACACACACACACACACACACACACATATAAAATTTTTTTTATATAAAATCTATTTTCCTTTTCTCTTTTTGTCGTATAATTGGAAACAATATAGATTGTTAAAAAAAAAAATAATATTCGTGATTAGTATATGAAAATTTGTTCAAAATTTATTCCATAAATCCAGAATTAATTATCTCGATCTTACTTACGCCAAAGAACCGCTAGGCATTTGAGCATCGGGTGGTTCAGTCTCGTAAAAGACCTTCTTTAACGCTTCCAACACCGTAACACCATCGGTGAATACCCGATAGGTCAACAAAAAGGTATTGAGGAAATCGATACTAAGAAATCGTAAGTCGGTAAGTCTTTGAAGTAGACGTTCAGGAGTGGCCGAGCGAATTTGTGGAATTTTACAGGAGTTCAATGTACGACTGAACCTAATGTCAACGTCGTCCTTGAATAACTTAGGATCGTTCCTAATCGATTGCGGCATCGTGACGGAACTGGTGTCCGACAACGAGCCGTGTAGTAGATCGTTGAAGTGTACGTTGTCCATGCATTGACTTATATCACTTATCCACGCTGCCTTCTCCTATAAATCATTCGAAAATGTATAAATAATTAAGATCATAAAAATAATAATAATAATTACAAACAATAATAATTATAAAAGAATAATTCAATTTTAGAAAAGATTGTTAAAAAAAAAAAGTAAAAAAAAAAAAAAAGAAAAGAGAAATTTCTCTCACATTTAAAAAAGGATCTTACAAAACTGACACGGTAATTCGTAATCGATTATTTACCTGCATAGTTGGTGCTACGAGATGCACGGTAACTTGTGGACCGCCAGACTTCACGTCGAGTACGATTTTGAAGTCACGATTTTGAAGCTGCGAACTTGTATTTCCAGTAGCACTTCCGCTGCTTTCACTGATACCACTGGACATCGAGCATACTGAAATTTCTACAAGTATTACGATCACTGCTCTATCACAGAGAACTTAACGTCGATATATAGAATAATGAAAAGAGAGTTTGGAGATGGAGATCGTAAGAGTTATCATGACGTTGGATCGATAATTCGAAGAAGAAGAAGAAAGAAAGATAAATGAGATTAAAAGTATAATGAACCAATCGAGAAATCCAAAATCTGTTTAACTCTTATCGATCTAAACTCGTTTATTATTTTTATAACTGATAATACCGTCATCGTCCGTAACACCTTGATCAGAGGGATCCTCTATTAGGACAGCATCCGATAATGGTATCTTGCCGATCTGAGGTATCAAATTCAAACGGCCATCGTCGTCTGATTGTCTCGTAGTAAGCAACAAATGATTAGAAAATAGGAAACACTGTCTGACAGCTTCCTTATCGGTCGAACTTTTACTACCAAATGTTGCACTCAATCTGCTACGTGCTCCTCGTGGTTTATCTAGGATCTGTACGAGCGAACCTGAAACGAAAGAACATTCGATCGTTAAAAGGGAAAACAAAAGATACCTCCTTCTTTTAAATTCTTTTTCTTTATCCTTTTTTTTTCTCTTTTCGTGAATTGTTAAATGTCCAATCTCAATCGAAAACAATAGTACCTGTATTTTTTAATGAATTATCGTTTCTTCTATATTTTCTTTTTTCTTATTGTTTCCTTTCCTATCGATATAATTACGTAAAGTTAGGATGATTCTTGGTCCCTACCGACAGCCCTTTGCTGTAATTTATTTGGTCCCCTCTCCCATCTTCCCCCGAGAAAAAAACAATATCCTTGGTTTTCTAACGAAACGAAAAGAAAAAGAATTTACGACGAACTACGTATGCTCCTTTCACCGTAACAAAATGGCAACACCATTTGATCAACACTCGTTTTATCTATTAAACTTGGACATTTGAATATCTTGAAAAACTTAGGATCAAAAAACGCGACGTTCCGAGAAAGAAATACTTATTGATCCCGTTCTTTTTTAATTTTTCTCTTGTATTTATCACCGGACAGACCTGTACTTCGTTAGTTGCGTGTTCCGAATACGCGACGAGGTAGTTCTAACGTGCGACACGTTAGGATGGGAAACGTTTGCGTGGTAACCATGTGATCCGATATTAAGCACGAGGAGCCAGGATCGTATCTAGCGATATTTTCTATTCAACGAGATATATCTCTCGACGAATATCCCAATGTATCTCTATTTCGTTCGACTCGATAAATAAAATATATCATTATCAATCGAATTTATGTTAATTTACGAATTGTTTAAGAATAGTATGTCTTATAAACGATTATTACAAATCTAGAAATTATTTTACAGTACTAATCATTCTAATGTCACGATCGTCAAAAGTTCCTAACGAAATTTATAATTTTGTTTGACAAATATTTTCGTGGACACACATACACACGCAGATATGTGTCTGTGTGTGTTTGACGATTACTATAAATTGTTTTTTTTTTCTTTTTATTATATATTAACGTTTTAACTGACTCTGGTCCTCGTATCTACGTTACTGAACATCGTTTTCTGCGCAGAATCAAGTTCCCTGAGAAATCAGTTTGTTATATTCGTACACGCGAATATGTCGTCGTGGCTGGCATTGATTCCTCTTAAGGGCGATTGGACGCATGCGTATAGCTCTCAGTTTTCCCCTTCATTTTCCTTCGACCGTTTCAAAAGAGAGGGTGCACGTGACAGCTTCTATAAAACCCCCCACAGTCGAGATCTTACCGACTGTGAGAAAGAACTGTATTTCCGTTTTCTCAACGAACGATAAATGTTCGTAAGTTAATGACAACCCTTAAATTATTATTATTATTATTATTATTATTATTGTTGTTGTTGTTGTTGTTGTTGTTGTTGTTACTTTTTATGTGAGCACCCCAGTTTTTTAATTTTGCAAAATTAATTGATATATCCGTGTAAATCTTACCTTGCCTGACAAATACTTGATTAACGTCCAAAAGTATGTCACAACCCTCGACGATCATTCTCTCGACTGCCAAATTTTTTCTCAAATTTTCCGTCTCGCTCACCTAAAAACGCAGGGATAATTCATTTTGTATTATCTTTTTCTCCTTTCTCATTTTTGTTTCTGTTTTATTTTGATCCTTTTTTTCTCCTTACCGATCAACTAATTTTTCTATTTTCTTTTCCTTTTTTTTTTTTTTTTGATAAGATGTCATTTTAATGATTGAAATCGGATGAATATTTAGACTCTATAGGAAATTAATATGTAACTAAAAGTCGAATTAAATTTCCTTTATCAATTGGAAAAAATAATATCTCGATCTTGTGTCAACTGATCTTTTTCTTCCCTACGTCTAAATAAAAAATTATATAATGTAAAACAAACAAAGAAAATTATATCGCTATAAGCAAATATGGACGGTGTATTGCGCGAAGGAAGAAAAGAAAAATGTAATAAATAAATATATGATTATTTTCACTTCGAAATTACATAAATGTAATTATAAATGATTAACATATATTAGCATTTATAAATATATTACCATAAACATATTACTTTTCGATAAATTGAAAAAAGAAAAATCACGAAATATAATTAACGATCGTTTAATACCGTCCATTATTTGCTACTATTCGATAATATAAAAAAAGAAACTCTTGATTTATTCTTCTAGTTTAAACAATAGTAACAAGTTACTATTAATCAGATTAATTTAATAATACATATATCCGCGGAGAAAATAAATTACAAACTTGAAACTATCAATATATTCAAGGAGACGTTATTCCCATTAGATTCGCAAATGTTTGGTAAACTACCTATATATTTTATGTATGTATATATGTATGTATATATGTATGTAATACCTCGTCATGCATTTGCCGTGACAGATCCTCCAGCTGTTGCCTAGCATTCTGCAAGCTCTTTCGTTCAACATGATCGTGCGGTGTATGCGCAAGAAGCTCGTGCAAAGTGATTATATATCTGGGAATCTGCAAATAGTAATAATCAGTTAGTTTTACGTCGTAGACATTTGAAATAAATAATAGATTCGCACTGAAATGATAATATTTTAAGATTGTATAAGAAAATCTGAAAGATATTCATGGACATGGTCCTTCTTCTTGCATGCAATGCCATTCCTTTTCTTGATATATCCTTCAAAAAAGGATCCATTATTCATGAATATTTTAAAATTACTCTGATCGGATCGATCGTATCTTCGAAAGAGAGAAAGAGAGAGAGAGAGAGGGGAGGAGACAGAGAAAGAAATAAAAAAAACGAAAACATAAATAAATAAATAAATAAATAAAAAATGAAGAAAGAAAAAGAAAAAAATATATATATTTTTTCCATGTTACCACTTGTAATCTTATCACTCTTTTAATCTTATCACTTTTATTCTTCCCTCGACGTGTCGAGAATTTCAAAGTCTCGTGGGAATTTTCGTGAAAGGAAAACAAAACGAAACAGAAAAGGAAAAGGATAAAAAAGAGAAAATCGAACGATAGAAAGAAATAAAGAAAAAAAAAAGAAAGAAAGAAAGAAAGAAAGAAAGAAAGAAAGAAAGAGGTATAAAAATGAAATAAACGAGCAGCGAGATCATAGTTGAGAATACCTGATGCATTGGATATGTTAGAAACGTTTCCAGAGATCGTCCTTGACAGGCAGTCTTGTTCTCCAATCTATTGAGCAACGCAACAAAGGGGGTCGATGATTGCTTGCATTCGGTCAACACTTGAAGACTGTAATGGTGGTTGCGCACGTATTCTTGATAAATTGACAACATTGGTAGTAGTATGTCAAACAAGTCACCTACAGTGAAACAACAGTTGGTAAATAATCTCGACTATCGATTTACTCGCATGGATTCGAGTCAATATTTGTAGTGAAGTTTCTCATAGCAAAATGGAGCAAAGTGATAGGTAAGTAGATAGGTAGGTATATATAAGTGAGTATGTATGTGAACTTACCTAAAACTAAAGTGGGCCAGCTCTCCATGCGAGAAGTAAGACCCTTCAGGAAGATCTGATGAAGGAACAGTACTGTTTCGCTATTCAAAAATATACTATTCACGTCTTCGTGACTACATGGGGGTTTCTTCGAACTGGCAGCCATTTTGAAAGGCCTCAGGAAACAGCTAACCAATATCTCCATTTGTTCCGTGTATTCCTCCTCTGCCTCAACCATTTGAAACACCAGACTGAAATATATATATATATATATACATACACACATAGATATATACGCATATATGTATAGATATATACATAGAATACAATCGATTTCCTTTTCTCTCAATTCTTATCCACTTTTCATGATTCTACTTATAAAGAATTTCAGTGATTCTCGAGATATGTAAGTACTTATGTAATACATAGAAGCCATAGAGATATTATCATCGCTTGCTTTCGATCGATCGATAGGTCAAACATTTAATGGTTATATAGGAGGTTAAGTACAGAGCCATCGAGATTATTAGCTTCAACAGGTAGTACTGCTCGTATATAAACAATAGCCCCTAATCTTCAATTATAATAAATTTAATTTGAGATACCTTAGATACTTTGTAATAAGATTTGCAAATCGATACAAGATTACATCGATCCTTACGATATTATTCAACTTCGATTTAATTTCTCGATGAAACGCGAAAATTATCAAAGATTATTCGATTACGGACAATCGCCATATTTTTTAAAAATCTTTGTTTTTTGTCTTCGTTGCAGAAAAAGTGCATATTCTTGACGAGTTTTCGTGCCAAAGAAATCAGAAATTTTCTCTTTTCTTCTTTCTTTCTTTTTTTTTTCTTTCTTTAATCGACCCTTTTCGATAAAGATCTTTTAGAGAAAGATAAAGTGGGTTTCGCATAACAAATCACTTTGTACGGACGAACGGTGACTAGCAGTTAACGCATCTTCGAGCATGTAATTCGATGAATTTTCCGCCGTCTGCATTTAGGTCGGATTGCGCGATCGACGTTTCGAGAACGATGCGAATGACGTACGTGTAAACGTAACTCGGCGTAATAATTCTGTTGTTCCTTTCGACTATTCCAATACGCGAAATGAAATAATCTGACGTTTTTGTTCTTTATAAAAATATGAATAAAGAAAATAAATAGAAGGGTATCGGACTCGTCAAAATTAATTCTCGTTCTTGTACATTCTTTTATTTTTCTTCCTTTACGAATAACGAGTGAGAAAAGAAAAAAAATATTGTGAGTTGTAACATAACGTTAACGTTAACGTCGATCGATATTGATCAGATTCATCATTAATTAGATCAATTGATTATTACTGTAACATCTATTTGTATTTATTGTCATATTATTAAAGAAAAAAAAAAAAAAGGAAATTCTCGATCAACTTGCCAAGTTAAAATAACGTATATAGATGCAAAGTAGATTGACAGTGTGATAATTTAATATTGATAGAGATTAAATCGTTTTAGGGAACTAAAATATACATACATATATATATATATATATATATATATATATGTATATACAACTACAAGAGGAAATCACTTGAAATAGTCGATTTGGTCTTGCTTAGCTCGGAAAAGGGACTAGGGGAATTTGGAGGAAACGATTGAAAGAGGTAGTATTGAATCAGCCGGATGCAAGCGACGTAGATTGAGCTCGTTGAGCTTTGAAAAAAAAAAGGACAAACAAACGAACAAACTAACAAAAAAAAAGAAAGAAAAAGAAAGATAAAATAAAACAAAACGAAAAAGAAAATAAAAATAAAGCGATCGATCAAAAGCACTGTGAAAATGTAATGTACGCGTTAACACATACCCATATGTATATCTATAGCAACGATAGTAGTGATAAAATAAGAGACCAGAGAAAACCTCTATCTGTTAGAGAGAAAGAGAGAGATAGAGAGAGAGATAGAGAGAGAGAGAGAGAGAGAGAGAGATTTAATGGTAAAACGAACCTGTTCCGTTTGCGCATACTCTCTGCATGCGGGCTCTTGATATATTGTTCAACGATTTGTTTCCAACGTCTACGGCAAAGCCAACCACGGAAAAAACTCTGGACCTTTTTAATTTTCTGCATTTCGATGGAACCCTCGGTGATACCACGTAAACCAACAGAACAGGATTGGGTTCCATGAATTCCAATATACGCACCATGATATCCCATGGCGCTTACCAAACTTCCTGTTCCTTGAGACGTTCCTGTTCCAGGACGACTTGTAAACGTTGGCGTAACGGATGGTCTGAGTTCCTTTTTCAGAGCGCATAACTAAAAATAAATTTTGAATTAATAATTGTATCTTCGAACGATAAATCGTATCGACTCGGCTCGATTCCTTTTAAGAAAAATATTCTTTTTATATTTTCTAATTGATTGCGAAACTAGTCGATTGGTTCTTTTTCTTTTTCTTTCTGCGGATCAGTATGCTCTCGTTGGATTTTAATAAAATTGGAATTGTTCGTTTGTCTATTTGTTTCTTTTTTTTTCTTTTTGCTTTATTTCGATCGTAATAAAGCGTCATAATCTACTAATAGAGCCGACGTTAGCCATCCTATTTCTAAGTTCTCGACAGGTCTAACTAGGATCATCTTTTATCGCAGTCCTCTTAAAACTTTGTTCCTAACTATGATTTCGGGGTCTATCCCGAGGCTAATTTTCAAGTGATTCATTTCCAGAAGGAAACTTTTGAAAGCTACGTTATATTCGTATAGTTCGTTCATTTGCAGTATTCTATAAGCAACGTGTGTGCCGTACTCGTGTTATGACTTACAACAGCTGCAACTGTTCCCAAAGTTTATATTTATATTTAATTGTTACTCGTATTTCATTAATAATCATTATTTGAAATTCAAATTACGATGATAAATAATTATAATGTTTATTAAAACTCGATTATATTAATACCTAAATATTAAACCAAACTATATGAAATTTTTCAATCGATATGTATTATACGATTATGTATATTATACATAATTCTTTTTTTTTTAATATACATATAAATATAGAATGTGCCTGTTTGTCACGTGACGTTGACAGTGATTTTTAAAGAAATTAATAATCTAACAAAAAAAGAAAAATAATTACGGATAGAAATTCAATAGTTCCTAATCAGCTATCTAATTATCGTAATTTCTAATGAATTCTGTCAATAGCAAAAGATCATACGATTTAGTAAATTTAAAGTCTCTTATTTTAAACAGTAACTTCAAACAACATTATGTGTATTCATCGGATCATTAAAAAAAATATATATATATATTCATATTTAATTTCACATAGTTTAGGATAAAAATTGAATATACCATTACATACTTTACATAAGAAAAATTGAACATTTCATATGCATCAACCTATTATAAATGTATCTACACTTTATTCAACATGGTCCTATTTAACCTTCATATAATTTAATAAATGAACTTCATCTTGAATAAAGTGAAAGCTCTCAAGGTTGGATTATCTTTTCTCACTCTCTCCTCTCTCTCTCTCTCTCTCTCTCTCTCTTGCTCTCTTTCAAAAAATATAAAAGAATACTCCTCCTGCTATTACTATTATCGTAATGTATTCCATCGAGAGCTTTTTACCATCATTTACCATCCCACATTAGTATTATAACTAAATCGAAGTTTCATGGCGAATGGTAAAATGAAAAAAGAAAGAAAAAAAAAAGAAAAAAGAAATATACACTCCGTTGAGAGGACGAACATATAGAGTTTCGTTATGTAAATAGGATTCATCGAAATTACCGTTTCGAGGACCCTTATGAAAACGTGTTTCGTTTTTGTGTCAAAGAGGGAGAGAGGAGAACGTTCGTTCGTAACTTTGGGTCAATCGAGATTACATAGTCATTACAGAATGAGAAGGATCGTACGTTTTCTCATTTCTATGCTACCCATTTCCTCTTCCTCCTCCTCCTTCTCTTTTTCTTCCTATTTCTTTTTTGACCTGTCCAGCTATTCTTGATTATACGTTTTTTTGATGGAAATTAGAATCGATCTATCCTTTGCGTCTTGTTTAATTATTTCGATTCGATAGTCGTAAAAGGGAAATGTTTCGAATAAAACGGCAATGTTCGTTTTATACGGTATATATGTATCTATTTACAATCTTGGAATTTATTCTTGTAAATCATGTAAATGGATATGTGTAAGTGTATATATATATATATATGTATATATTTCATTTTGTATATACATACATACTTTATAATATGTAACTTTATTTTAGATAAAACTTGATTTAACGAATGAATTTTGATAAGCGTACTTAATAAACGTTGCTGTATAATTTTAACGTTAGATATGTGACGGAAATTGTTATGCAAATTTATCTATATAGAATTAAATAATATATGTGTTGTATTATAATAAAAATAATAATGTATATTATAATAGGAGTAATTTAATATACATGTAAATATAATCTGTGTGTGTGTGTGTGTGTGTGTAATACTGATGATAATGATAATAATAATAATAAATATATTTAATATAATAATTTACATCGACTCAAATAACAATAGTAATCATTCTTTTAGAAAAATAAAATTGTTAAAGAATATTATTACTATTATTATTAATAAAATCAACAAAAAATATTTGATAGATTTCTTTAGGAACAAAAATTTTGAATTATTATCCGAGTATTATTTCGTTTCAATTTGTAAATAATAATTTCCTCTTTACTTCCTACCAGCCGACGGAAGAGTTTCTTTGATCGCATAAATGGACGAGTTCGTTGTCGAGGGGGAGAAAATATAGCAGATTTTATTTTATTATCGCTTACCTCCGCCCGGAGCTTTTTTATTTCCGATGCAAGCTCCTCGCATTGTTGTGTGTACTGCCACTTAGCCGTTTTCTCACTTTCTACGATCTGCAACAGGTGCAGATGCTTTTGCTCGAGCTCCTCCTTTTGCAACAGTAATTTGTTGAAGCTGGAATCAGTTGAAGAATATAAATGACTATTAAGAGACGAAATAGATTAAAAAGAGGGTAGATAATTATAAAAGTAGCTAATCTTAACGCTAGATTTATCTGTAAAGTACTATTTCTTTTTTTAATTGTATTATAATATATCATCATACAAAACGATTAATTTATATATATATATATAATCTTTAGAATTTATATATAATTTAAAAAAAAGAAAATTTTCGCAATATATATGTGTTTGTGTATGTGCGTATAATTTATACATATATATATATATATATATATATATATATATATATATATTTTAAAATCTTTCTATTATTAATACACCTATAAAAATTTGTAACTCGAAATAAATATTAATATTGGCCAATATATTTTTGATAAAGCATACTAGTGCATTGTTTATCTAAATACAAAATAATTGAAAATTAAAATTAAAGTTGAAAAAAATATCAAATACATATTTATATAAATATAAATTATTAAAAAATAATCTAACAATACATAGATGTACTTATTGGCCGATCCAATATTCCAATACGAAATTAAAAATATTTATATCTCTATTAATAATTGCAATATTAATGTATCCTCCAAAAGCTTAGCTACGTTTCAAATAATTCATTTTCAAATAAATGACGTTGAAATGATCATTATCGTCAGATATTTATTGAAGCTGGAAACAATGGATGGATAAATTCTGAAGGGGAAAAGGCGATTATCTTAATAGAAATATTAACGAGTAATAAATAAAAATGTTTTAAAATAGTTCTCGTTCATTTCTCGATTATAAAAAGAGTATTTAAAATGAAACGCGAGACGCGTTAATTCAAAGGGTTTTTCTTTCGTTTTTATTTTTTTTTTTTTTTTATGAGCTTCCATAAAAGAAACTTTAGGAGGAGCATCTTCTTTAAAAAACTTTTAACATTTTTCTCCATTCGCTACGGAATGGTAAAGTTTCTAAAAAGAAATGACAAAAACTATCTGACGTATATATGTATCTAGCATAGGTAAAGCAAGGTAAAAGCGACTCCAGTGAAAATATGGTTACAGTCTTCGAGCCTTACCTACTTGTACGCGATACACTCTGCACTTAACTGTTATTTTCTCTTTGCACCGACTTTCTAAAAGGAGAAAAAAAAAGAGAAAGAGGGAGAGAGAGAGAGAGAATTTTCGGTTTAAAAGAAAATTTCAGAGAAATTCATAAAATAATTTCACAATATTCAAGCGCGTTTATGGTTATTCATAGATATTAAAATCACGCCATTTTTACGTTAAAAATAATTATAACTAATAGTTAAG